>NW_024868522.1:0-34794 GCF_013358625.1 Macadamia integrifolia | reverse complement strand
TCAAAGCAGAGTATGTCATTTTGGCGGTCGACCGGCTGGAAGCCCCGGTAGATCGAAACTGTCTGAGACCATAGCCGGTCGATCGGTAGAAAGTCCCAGTTGATCGGTGATTGCCTGGAAGTGCCCCAATGGCTATATTTTGCCTCAACGGCTCTTGGCAGTCGATCGGCTACCGATGGCGGTCGACCGGTGGTCCCAAAATACGTCCGTTAGAGCTTGATTTCCTGCCTAAAATGCTTCACTAAGTTCACCTATAAATACCCAAACCATTCTTAATTAAATATTCATTAAGAAAGAGCTTTAAGAGTAGTATTGCAAGCATTCAAGAATTATATTCTACTTGAGTTGTTCTATTACACCAATCCCAACAAAAGGCTCAAGTCTCAATCAAAGTCCTCTACTCTCTCCTGTGCAAGTCAAAGCCATAAGAGAGGACTTTACAAAAGGTGCATAATTCATATCTCACTCTCATCATTTGCACCACACTTGAGGCATTTTTCCTATTCCACTATTTCCTACTTATTTCTGTTTTTACAATTCTAGACTGTACTTAGGATTGTAAGGATTCTCTTATCCTAAAAAGAGAAAGGTGTCTCTCTACCTCCAAAAGAGATTGTAAAGGCGTCTCTCTGCCTGGAAAGGGAATTTGTGAGGATACTCTTATCCGTGAAAAAGATTGTAAAGGTTTTCTTCCCTACCTACCGTACTGAAAGGGAGAACTAGTGGAATACATTACAAGAGGATTCTTGTAGGGAGTGGACTAGACTCGAATTGAGTCAAACCACTATAAATCTTGTGTTTTGTGGTTGTACTTGTTTTATTCTCTCCGCATTATTTTAACTTGCAGTCACACTTGTGACCTATTTATCGAAAAGAGTTAAATTCCACTAGTATAACATATTCACCTCCCCTCTAGGTTATTTTAGGGCCTACATATAGACAGCCCTACAGGCCATCTAGCTACCTTCCTCGACTAGCTGGTGGTTCGGGCCCGAGATCTTTTCGTCCAAACACTAGTACGGTGCCTACAGTCATAAGGCCACCCCGACCTTCATCTACAGCAAGTCAGGTACAAAGAGGCCCCACCCCAGTTTCGACGTCATAGATCCGTTGCTTTAATTGCCATTCCTATGGGCACTATGCTAAAGACTGTCGGGTCAGACCAGCCTTGCCCTCCTGTCAGCCCTCTGCGTATCGACCTCCCTTAACTCAGGGGAATCAACTGCAGGGAAGAATGTATGCCCTATCAGCTGAGGAAGCTGAGGACAGGACGAAAGTGGTAGCAGGTACATTCTAATTTAAGATTTTTCTTATGTTAAATACTGATGACTTGCTGTACTTATATGCATTGTTGCACTAGGTGTTCTACCTATATTGGGCATACCAGCCTATGTCTTGTTTGATTCAGGAGCTACACATTCATTCATATATAAGAGATTCGCTGAGAAACTTGGTATGTCACCCAGGACACTAGATCATGGGATGATTGTTAGTATGCCTACCGGTAAAGTTACACAGTTGAAGGAGGTGTATGGTCCGTGTCCAGTGAAAATCAGTGGGAAGAAATTGGATGCACAACTCATTAAATTCAACATGCAAAATTTTGACGTTATACTAGGCATGGATTGGTTGTTGACCCATCGAGCTAATATGATGTGTGCTGAAAAATTAATTAGGGTGACAGATGATGAAGGAAAAGAGTTGGTATACCGAATAGATAAAATGAAATGGGCTAGAAAGGTCCTCGTCTCCGCTCTTCAAGCGGTAAAGTTGATGGAAAGTGGATGTCAGGGTTACTTAGCATCGGTACTTGATGTTGATGCAAAGGTTACACCTCTAGAAGAGGTAAAGGTGGTTAAAGAATTTCTCGACGTCTTTTCAGATGATCTGATGCATCTACCGCCTGATAGAGAGTTAGAATTTGCCATAGACTTGATTCCTAGAGCAACTCCAATGTCTAAAGCTCCGTACAGGATGGCACCAGCCGAATTGAAGGAGTTACAGATGCAGTTACAAGAATTATTGGAGAAGGGGTTTATTCGCCCAAGTGTTTCACCCTGGGGTGCCCCAGTATTGTTTGTCAAGAAGAAGGATGGCAGCTTGCGTATGTGCATCGATTACCGGGAATTGAATAAGCTAACCATTAAGAATCGGTATCCATTGCCACACATTGATGATTTGTTTGACCAACTACAAGGTGCAAGGGTATTTTCGAAGATAGACCTTAGATCAGGCTATTATCAGCTCAAGATAAAGAGCGGCAACATACCTAAGACAACGTTCAGGACTCGGTATGGTCACTATGAGTTCCTAGTATTATCTTTTGGGTTAACCAATGCACCGGCATCATTCATGGATTTAATGAATCGAGTATTTCACGATGCCCTCGATAAATGGGTAATTATTTTTATTGATGACATCTTAATCTACTCTAAGATAGAAGAGTAGCACACTCAACACTTGAGGATGGGGTTACAGAGGCTGAGAGAACAACAATAGTTTACCAAATACAGTAAATGTAAATCTTGGCTTGAGTAAGTTAGATTCCTAGGACACGTAGTGTCTGAGGCCGGAATCGAGGTGGATCCTGATAAGGTGAAAGTAGTAGTAGAGTGGGAAAGCCCTAAGAACGTTACTGAAATTAAAAGTTTCTTAGGTTTGGCTAGATACTACCGGCGCTTCATTAAGAATTTTGCTTGGATCTCAGCACCAATGACTAAGTTAACCAAAAAGGGTGTGAAATTTGAGTGGGTGAGAAGGGTTTTCAGGAATTGAAGAAGAGGTTGGTGTCGGCCCCTGTGTTGACCATCCCTAAAGGCATAGGTGGAATGATAGTCTACACTAACGCTTCCAAGGTTGGGTTGGGTTATGTTCTCATGCAACGCGGTAAGGTGATAGCGTATGCATCCCGACAACTAAAGGAATATGAGAAGAACTACCCCACTCATGACTTGAAACTAGCCGTAGTAATTTTTGCCCTAAAGATTTGGAGACATTATTTGTATGGGGAGAAGTGCGAGATATACAGTGACCACAAGAGTCTTAAGTACCTTTTCACCCAAAGAGATTTGAACATGAGGCAGAGGAGATGGCTTGAGCTCATGAAAGATTATGACTGTGACATTCAGTATCATCCCGGCAAGGCTAATGTAGTGGTAGATGCGTTGAGTCAGAAGGCACAGACGGTGTCACTCTCATACTTAGCAGTCAGCCCACCACTCGCACGAGAGGTGACGCTAATGGATGAAACCTTCTTATATGAAGGAGCAACCTTAGAGCTTGAACATCAACTAGAAAATCTTAAATGGTTGACGGTATCCCTGGCGGCTCTACAGGTGCATCCGTCTATTAGGCAAGAGGTGATAATGAAACAACCTTTGGATCCCGAATTACAACGGATCAGAGTTAAGATTCAAGATCAAACAATGAACGACCTTGATTTTACTTTTGTAATACCCTACTTCTTAAACGCGGTCTGATTACACGGTTGACCCGGTTTATCCATGCAGGACCCGAATCGGAGAGAGTTAGAGCGGGTTCCTCATGGACTATGATGGCAAGGGTGACCTTAAACACCGGTTGGCCGGACAAGTTCGAGCCAGTGCCAGAAGAGAAGGGTGTACCTAAGCCGTGTACATACACCTATCATAAGGCCATGTATGGATAAAGCAGGTATGTAGCCGTATATTAAGGTGCATACATATATTACATTGTATGCAAAGAGTGAGATTCATGCTGAGGGCCGAATTCTGTTAAAATCTCAAGTTTTGGCCCTCAGGTGGGCAGACAGGTGGGCAGACAGGTGGGCGCATCCACCCACCTGAGTGACCCACCCATGTGAATTACTTAGTTATTTAAGAAATATATATAGCATTTATGTTTTTCTTTTCTTTTCTCATTTATGACACTCGTACGTTGGTGAGAAGAGTAAAGAGGAGAGAGAAAAGAAAGGAAAGAAGAAGAGAAGAGAAGGAAGAGGAAGAAGAGATGGATTTCAGCGGCGCCGAGGCTTGATCTTCCCATTTCGACGCCGGAAGAGTGATCTTCAACACTAGATCTACATTTAGAGGTGAGCAAAGTTTGGGTTTCTTTAAATTTTCGCCATACCCAAGTAAAACCCTTGATTAGGGTAGGGGTTCTCGAGATCTTGTAAATCCCCTTTGAAATGATGAATCTAAGGTTTAATAGATGATTTATGTGTTGATCTTGAAGGATTTGAAGAAGTATTTACAAGGTTGGAGAAGCATTGTGGATTTGAAGTGATTTTGGGGTTTTGAAGTGATTTTGGGGTTTTGAAGGTGTTCTTGAGCAAAGAAGTTAAGATGGCTTCCCAATCCTTAAATCTAACCTAGATCTAGGTTAAAACCATCCTATAAGACCTTGAATGTGTGAAGAATGGATTTGGAAAAGCCCCATTTGAATCCCCAAAGGTTGAGGAAAGTTGGGAAGAAATAGCAGGTTTCCCGCCAAGACTGGTAGGCCAAACCGGTGGGCCATCTGGCCCGCCTGTGGGCACCTGCCTGAGAGGACAGGGCCCTCGGGCACAACCGACGGGCCCACCGGTGGGCCACCCTGCCCGCCGGTCTTAGTAGGGCCTCGGGCCCAACAGGTGGGCCAGACCGACGGGCCGACCTACCCGCCCGTCCAGACCGGTGGGTCTGACTGGTGGGTCAGACAGATGGGTTGTCCGACCCACCCGAGAGGCTCTGAATGTGATTTGCACGTCCGATTGGACCCAAATCGGACGTGTGACCTTCTTTTAGGATTCTAAACATGATCTTGTCATTGGATCGTGTTAATCTTGATTCCAAAATGGTGAAATACTAACCCCGCTCCCTCATTATAGGTTCACCAAATCTTACGCTTCTAGCACCGGATCTTAGCCGTACCGAGCGTGAGTCCTTATACACTACAGGTAAGTGGGGAGAGGACGTTTGGCCTTGTTTCCAGGCATTTTTTGGCATTCATTTAATCGTATCTAGTCTAGCCATGTCATCATGAAAATGCTATGTAGATTAGTCATCCTCACATGGTTATGCATGGGTGTTGTGTTTATTTTCTAAATGCCAAGTGATAATATGCTTCTGTGATGAATGTGGACATCATTGTGCATGATGCATTAATAGACTAGATGCCGTAGTCAGCTTGGAAACGAGTGCATTGGTGGCCTATGGTATGGGACGTGGTGGCACTATACAATCGTACTATTGTCATATAGGAGCGTGCGGTTTAGGATTATCACCTTCCCGTGCTACGACCCTTCCCAACAGGGGTTAAGGTGTTGGGTTACCATTTGGAGGGAAGCAGTAGTCGCAGTTGTCGGGTCACTGTGGCAGTTAAACATTACGTCCTACTGGTCATTAGGACAGTCGGCAACCCCGATGGTATATTCAAGAGGGCCAATCATACTGCTTTTAAATTGTTGAAGTCAGCACCTTTAATTTCTGTCATTTATTTTATGTTGAGAGCCGGTGGTCGGCATGTTTTATTTTTTTGAGTACTCACGGTGGGCTTCTCCGACAGCCCTATGGGCGTCTCGCGGGATGGAGTTCTTGGCTCGTACCCAGAGTATACACGCACTGTGGTTGTAGTAGCACTAAACCAAAGACTTAGTATTGGTTCTTAGGTGGATGTGATTTAAAATGTATTACATAGCATGTAGTGCATATGGTTGTGATTTGTTGTGTGGACTGCTGTGTGGTCCATCTTTCCACTTACTGAGCTAGTGAGCTCATCCCACGTGTGCACCTCTTTTACATGATTTTACAGGTCATCAACCAGATGAGGATGGGGCGGGTCCCACGGTTGAGTTCCCTGAAGAGGATTGGTGGGCCCCTGAGGAGTTAGAGCATGGCACTGATTGCTCGTGCAGAGTTGTGCTACGGGACCGCAGTTCTGATGCCGAGCTGAGCTCCACTTTTGATGTCGAGCCGAGCTCTACCTTGTGAAGCCGAGATGGGCTCAACCTTTGATACCGAGCTGAGCTCTAGGCTTTGATACCGAGCCGAGCTATATACTCTGATTTTTGATGATTTCTTTATGTACTTGATACGTGAATTGTACTCTTACTGTGTATATATCATGCCTTCGGGCCCACATGTATTTAACTATTGTATCACAGTTCGGGTATCAAGTATTATGGGAATATTCACAGGTAAACCAAGTCTGATCTGATGAGCTCTTTCTTAGTTGTGTGTATACTGTGGTGGAATACTGTATCAGATGATCCTGGCAGGTTTGGGTTAACCGGTGTTAACCCGGACACTGACCAGGTTCTGTGTGAACAGGGTGTGACAACGGTGGTATCAAAGCGTGATGCTCTGCTTCACTCACAGCATACCATTAGAATCCCGTAGAATCTATAATAGGAAAATGGGATTAGGTTAATGTAAAAGCTTTAAAGAGTTAAAAGCCAAAGAAAGAAAGGAATAAAGATGGTTGCATTTAGATATTGCATTCATGGCATGCGTTAGAGTAGATAAAAGGTAAATTAATTGATGTCATAACCTATCGAGTACAAGTTTGACGAAATTTCGGCAGCATAATGGCGTAAAATGGGATTTTCAAAAATTTTCACAAAAACACCTGATAAACAACAGATATATATAATATAACAATGATAAAAATATATATATATATATATTTTTACAAATACACCACAACTAGACTACACAAGTCATCACACATAAGAATTCATCACAAACCACTATCAAAATACATTATCCCACAAATAAGTCCAGTTACAGAGCAAGTACAAAGAATGAGAAAAAAAATACAATAGGATAGATAACATGGAACAGATGAGAAGCTGGTGTGGACGAACTAAGTTTTCACTGATCATCGTCATCGTCATCGTCGTCGTCGTCTATGATTTCTATGTTCGCTGGTGGTCTAGAGTTGACGTTGTGGCGATGGTCGTAGTAGTCAAACCTCGAGTTCACCAGCCGTACCTCCCTCCGAAGTCGGCCAAAATCTGCTAAGATGGCATTGGCCGTGGTGTCCAAGTCCTGGCCCAGTCTGAGGAAGGAATCCTCTAAGGTAGCCTGCCTCTCCAGGATGCGTTCCTCCCTGGAAGCACTCTCGTTCAGCCTTCTTAGCAACTGATCTTGGCCATCCTTCAAAGCCCTCATGGTGGACATCATGCCCTCAAAATCATATGCACCACTCTCAGGTGGTGGGGCTCTATGCTGTGGGGCCGCAACTCTAGTGAAGCCAGGGTCGGTACCTCTCGACTCCTGAGGCACCTCCTCAGGGATGTCCTCATCCACCAAATCATCCTCCTCATCCTGAGGAACATAGTCCTCATCCTCCTCACTGGACTCCTCCTCCATGGGAACATCCTCCATAGGGGCAGCTCTCCTATCCCTACCTCTCTGAGCTCCTGCTCTCTGAGGTGCATCCATAAGGGTGTGGAGACCCATCCTCAAGAGGTTTCCCCTATTGAACTTGTCAGTTGGAGTCTTTCCCTCCTCACCACTCAGGTCCACTCCGAAGAACTCAAAGATCCTAGTGAGGATCCTGCCATATGGGAATCCTCCATCCTCGGGGTGAGAAGTGTGGTGCTCCATGGTCTTGAGGCTGACATAGGGTAAGCACAAGTGCTCGTCACCTCCCTCTAAAGCCTTATAGATGCAGAAGGCTAAAAAGGTTGCCATGAAGCCCACCTGATTCCGGTGACCTCCTCTGGGGAGCAAGTTGAACTGGACTAGTCGGGCAAATACTTGAACCTCTGGGAAAAAGGATGTCTCGGACTCCAGACAGGCACTGTTGCCACAGATGGTCTCGTAGATGTAGTCCGGTGTCTCCAAACTCATGAATGGGCCCAGGGGCTTACTCCTGGGAGGACTGTAGTAATGGTGCCCGGCTGCAGAGATGCCCAAAATGCTGGCCAAGGTGTCCACGGTCAGCTGGATGTCCACCCCCTTCACCATGCTGACTATAGCATACTCCCTGTACCGATAGGAAACCTTCAGGTTACAGTAGAATCTACGAACCAGCTGCTCGTAGCACGGACGGTCTACCTGGAGGATGGATTGCCAGCCCAGTGCGGTAAACCTCTCTTGGAGCTTAACCTTGTGGAAGTTGTCAACTACCATGGTCTTCTCCATCATTACCGACCTCTTTAGGAAGGTTGGCCAGTTGGATGCTGCCTCTGAACTATAGAAGAGCTCCTTATCGTAGTCAAAAGGATCAAACCGAGCAGGTCCGGGTCTCCCTGTGCTGGGGGCTGGAGAACTAGTCCCCGCACTCTTCCGCTTAGAAGCGGTGGTCTTACGTCAAGTGCCAGAGGATGCGGGCTCCTTGCCTTTGCGAGATGACATCCTGGCAAGAAAAGAGAAAAGCAGGGTGAGTAAAGAAAAAAAAAACAGAGAATAACAAAGCGAATAGAAAGATGGGTGAGCAATAAGGGGAAGCCCCAAAACTCAATTTTCACAAAACAAAAAAGTGACAAGACAGAGAGTAGGGAGAAGCAGCAAGGTAACAAGAGGCATATAAGGCATGACAATTAAGGAAGGAGAAAACCCCAATTCACAAGGTGAAAGTCCAAGCTAAGAAAAAGTGCAAAAGACTCACAACAGAGAAAGCATGAAGCTTACATGTTCATGGATGAAATGCCGTCAATCTACCAATTAGAATATGCAAAAACATCTACTACTATGCTATTGAGGTCCACAAATACCAAAGAATGTAAAGAAAAATCAAAGAAAACCTAACACAAAAGATGGATTTTCATGGGAAGAAATGAGATTTCACACATAAGGTACTTTCTATGATCTCTACAGTATGTTAAGTACAAATCAAGCATAATGCATCGCAATTGAGTCATTAATTGGGGGAAAATAGCAAGAAATGAAGAAATCCCTAATTTTGAGAAAAACTAGGGCACGGTTGGGGTTTTTCTCAAAATGGAGAAGTAAATCCTAGAAACTAGAAATAAATCACATAGAGAACATCAAAATCACATAAGATCACTATTCTATGGAAAGAATCATGGAAAGGAAGTGACAATTAAGACAACTCATGAGTTTCTACCCCAAAATGCAAGTTCTAAGAAGAAAAGAGGAAGAAACTTACTTGGAAGTGGAGGAGTTGAATCTTCTCAAAAAGCGCCGGGTTGTTAAGTGGAATCGCGAGTGGAAGAGTCACAAAGCCCTCCAAAATCGCCTGGGAGAGAGAGGGAGAGAGAGAGAGGAAAACAAGGGAAGAAAGGAGGAATAGGGCTTAAGTGCCCTGTTCACAATTTAACACTCAGCCAGGATCGGCGGGCCATCCTGCCCGCCGGTTGAAGTTTTGGACCAGCGGGCCGATCGGCGGGCCAACCTGCCCGCCAGTGTCACCCGTCGGTTGAGAGAAAACTTAAAAAAAATAGGATTTTTATTATCCTTATTATTATTATCATTATTATTAATATAATTAATATGATTATTGTTATTATTCGTGTAATGGTATGTTATGGTCAAGTAGGACCATTGACATACTTATTGAAGCACTAACCCTATATTTTTGGAATCCAGTTGCGGTTAGTTGCAACTATCATACACTATAATACCCTATGCGTTGGCATATAATTGTGTGCCGATATCAATTCTATGGTGTTTAACCAATGTGATGTATGATATGTTCCAGGTACAGGGATACGATGGTAAGTACTAGATCTGGTAGCAATGCCTGAGGTACCTCGCGTGGTCCTCGTCTGGTCGATCGACAATCGAATCCCAGGAGGTCCCGCTCTGTGGGGCGAACCTCACTTCCACCACCTCCAAAGACCCTTGGTCAGGGTGGGGCACATGGGGACTCACCTATGACTACACTCCCGGACCCTCCACTGGTTATTACTTTGGGGGATGTTGCTACCATAATTCAGCAGTCACAACAGGATTTTCAGCAACAAATGCTTCAGCAACAGTAAGCATTTATGACTGTTATTCAGCAACAATTGGACCTTTCTCAATCAGGTCAACCTCCCTGGATACTTACTCAACAGGACCCACCTGTAGGGTCTGGTACGAGGCCACAAGTGGGAGGTACACCTCCAATTCCACCATTCAGTATTCCTCAGTATGGGGTGCCCCCTCCATACTCTTACTATCTGACTTTTGCTCCTAACTTCTTGCCGACGAATAATACGTTAAAGGTAGTGGAGTCATTCAAGAGGAACTTGCCACCTGTATTCTCTAAGGTGGGGAGTGATCCTTTGGAGCCGGACCAGTGGATCTAGGAGCTAGAGAAAATATTTGAGGTGATTGAGTGCATAGATGCACAGAAACTCATTTGTGCGGGGTTGTAACTCAAGAAGGAGGCCAACTCTTGGTGGCAAGCCTCTAAGCCCATATTGTTAGCTGCCCATCCAGAACCCACCTGGGAACAGTTCAAGGAATTGTTCTTGGACAATCATTACCCACGCAGCTTCAAAGACCGCAAGGAGACTGAGTTTATAGCTTTAACTCAAGGAGGTAAGACTATCCTTGAGTACCAACAACAATTTGAGAGCTTGTTCCATTTTGCCCCAAGGCATATGACGACAGCTGAAGAGAAGGTTGCGAGATTCCTAAAGGGCCTAAAGACATCCATTGGGTCTATACTTGAGGTCTTGGATTTGACCGACTATGGCCAAATTGTGCAGAAGGCCAAGACCATGGAGGATAAGCAGAAGGGAGAACAGTCCCTCACCCCTGGACTGTGGAAGAGAACAAATCCATTTCCAGATATGGGCAACTCCTCCAAGGCATACCGTGGGTCGTACAGTTCTGGGCCTATGTATAGGCAACCCTATAGGCCATCTGGCTACCCTCCTAGACCAGCTGGTGGTTCGGGCTCCACCAGTTCCAAGGCTGCCCCGACCTCCATCTGCAACGGGTCAAGTGCAGAGGGGCCCCGCCCCAGTTCCGACATCTCAGATCCGTTGCTTTAACTGCCATTCATATGGGCACTATGCAAAGACTGTCGGGTCAGACCAGCCTTGCCCTCCAGTCAGCCCTCGGCGTACCGACCTCCCTTAACTCGGGGAAGTCAACCGCAGGGAAGGATGTATGCCCTATCAGCTGAGGAAGCTGAGGCCAGCACAGGAGTGGTAGCATATACATTTTAAATTTAAGAATTTCCTTATGTTAAATATTGATGACCTGCTGAAATTATATGCATTGTTACACTAGGTGTCCTACCTATATCAGGCATACCAGCCTATGTTTTATTCGATTCAGGAGCTACACATTCATTCACATCTAAGAGATTTGCTGAGAAACTTGGGATGCCACCCAGGATCCTAGATCATGGAATGACTGTTAGTATGCCTACTGGTAAAGTTACTCAGTTAAAGGAGGTGTATGGGCCGTGCCCAGTGGAAATTAGTGGAAAGAACTTTGATGCACAACTCATTAAGTTCAATATGCAGAATTTTGATGTTATACTGGGTATGGATTGGTTGTCGGCTCATCAAGCTAATGTGATGTGTGCTGAAAAGCTGATTAGGGTGACAGATAACGAAGGGAAAGAATTAGTATACCGAGCAGATAAAATGAAACGGGTGAGAAAGGTCCTCATCTCCGCCCTTCAAGCGGTAAAATTTTTGGAGAATGGATGTCAGGGCTACTTAGCATCGGTACTTGATGTTGATGCAAGGATTACACCTCTAGAAGAGGTAAAGGTGGTTAAAGAGTTTCTCGACGTCTTCCCAGATGATCTGATGCATTTACCACCTGATAGAGAGTTGGAGTTTGCCATAGATTTGACTCCTGGAGAAGCTCCAGTATCTAAGGCTCCATACAGGATGGCACCAGCTGAATTGAAGGAGTTGCAGATGTAGTTGCAGGAATTATTGGAAAAGGGGTTTATTCGCCTAAGTGTTTCACCTTGGGGTGCCCCAGTATTGTTTGTCAAGAAGAAAGATGGCAGCTTGCGTATGTGCATTGATTACCGGGAGTTGAATAAGCTAACCATTAAGAACTGGTATCCTTTGCCACGTATCGATGATTTATTTGACCAACTGCAAGGTGCAAGGGTATTTTCAAAGATAGACCTTAGATCAGGCTATTATCAGCTCAAGATAAAGAGCAGCGACATCCCCAAGATAACATTTAGGACTCGGTATGGTCACTATGAGTTCCTAATGTTATCTTTTGGGTTAACCAATGCACCGGCAGCATTCATGGATTTAATGAATCGAGTATTTCAGGATGTACTCGATAAATGGGTAATTATTTTTATTGATGAAATCTTGATCTATTCCAATACAGAAGAGGAGCACACTCAACACTTGAGAATGTTGTTACAGAGGTTGAGAGAACAACAGTTGTTTGCCAAATACAGCAAATGTGAATTCTGGCTTGAGCAAGTTGGATTCTTGGGGCACGTAGTGTCTAAGGCTGGAATCGAAGTGGATCCTGATAAGGTGAAAGCAGTAGTAGAATGGGAAAGCCCTAAGAATGTCACTGAAATTAGAAGCTTCTTGGGTTTGGCTGGATATTACCGGCGCTTCATTGAAAATTTTACTCGAATCTCAACGCCAATGACTAAATTGACCAAAAAGGGTGTGAAATTTGACTGAGTAGAGGAATGTGAGAAGAGTTTCCAGGAATTGAAGAAGAGGTTGGTGTCGGCCCTTGTGTTGACCATCCCTGAAGGCACAGGTGGAATGACAGTCTACACTGATGCTTCCAAAGTTGGGTTGGGTTGTGTTCTTATACAATGCGGAAAGGTGATCGCGTATGCATCCCAACAACTAAAGGAGTATGAGAAGAACTACCCCACTCATGACTTGGAACTAGTCGCAATCATTTTTGCCCTTAAGATTTGGCTACATTATTTGTATGGGGAGAAGTGTGAGATATACAGTGATCACAAAAGCCTTAAGTACTTCTTCACCCAGAAGGATTTGAACATGAGACAGAGGAGATGGCTTGAGCTCATGAAGGATTATGACTGCAGCATTCAGTATCATCCCGGCAAAGCTAATGTAGTGGCAGATGCGTTGAGTCGGAAGGTACAGACTGTGTCACTCTCATACTTAGCAGTCAGCCCATCACTCATATAAGAGGTGACGCTAATGGATGAAGCTCTTTTATATGAAGAAGCAACCTTAGAGCTTGAACATCAGGTAGAAGACTTCAGGTGGGTGACTGCATCCTTGGCGGCTCTACAAGTGCACCCGACTATTAGACAAGAGGTAATAATGAAACAACCTTTGGATCCTGAGTTGCAGCGGATCAGAGTTAAGGTTCAAGATCAAACAATGAACGACCCAGATTTTGTGTTAGCCAGTGATGGGGCATTGATGTTTCGAGGCAGATTGTGTGTACCCGATGATTTGGATATATAAGACAAGATAGTGCGAGAAGCATATAGATCCGAGTACTCACTCCACCTAGGAAGTACAAAGATGTACAAAGACCTCAAACAAAATTACTGGTGGCCAAGCATGAAAGTCACAATAGCTCTGTATGTGGCGACTTGTCTCACATGCCAAAAAGTAAAAGCTGCGAGGCATCGACCTTATGGTACTCTTCAGCCACTCCCAGTACCAGAATGGAAGTGGGAAAGGATTACAATGGACTTCGTCACCTGACTACCATGTACACCTAAGGGGATGGACGCGATATGGGTGATCGTTGATCGACTTACTAAGACTGCTCATTTCATTCCCATCAAGACCAAGTTCTCTATGGCCAAACTAGCACAACTTTACATGGACAACATAGTGCGCTTACATGGAGTGCCAGTGAGCATTGTATCAGATAGGGACCCAAGGTTCACTTCTAGATTTTGGAAAAGCTTCCAACGTGCCTTGGGATCACAGTTGAATTTGAGTACTGCTTTCCACCCACAGACGAATGGTCAGTCGGAGTGAACCATACAGATATTAGAGGACATGCTCAGGGCATGTACAATGGAAATGTGTGGTAGTTGGGAAGAATATATACCCCTTATGGAGTTTGCCTATAACAACAGTTACCAAGCTACAATTAGGATGGCTCCGTATGAGGTGTTATACGGCAGGAAGTGCATGAACTCCTTTGTATTGGGATGAGGTAGGTGAACGTCGAATGTTAGGACCTAAGATGNACAGATATTAGAAGACATGCTCAGGGCATGTCCAATGGAAATGTGTGGTAGTTGGGAAGAATATATACCCCTTATGGAGTTTGCCTATAACAACAGTTACCAAGCTACAATTGGGATGGCTCCGTATGAGGCATTATATGGCAGGAAGTGCAGAACTCCTTTGTATTGGGATGAGGTAGGTGAACGTTGAATGTTAGGACCTGAAATGATACAGATGACTTGTGACAAGGTCGACGTTATTCGAGAACGGATTAAAGCAGCTCAGTCTCGTCAAAAGAGCTATGCAGACACCCGCAGAAAAGATATCGAATTTCATCCAAGAGAAAAGGTATTTCTCAAGATCTCTCCTACTAAAGGATTGCAAAGGTTTCATAGAAAGGGAAAGTTGAGCCCAAGATACATTGGCCCATTTGAGATCTTAGCCCGGGTTGGCTCAGTAGCCTACATGCTTGCTCTGCCACCTTCGCTTGTAGATGTTCATAACGTATTTCACGTATCCATGCTGAAGCAATATGTTCATGATCCCTCTCATGTATTACCCGTGGAACCAGAATACTTAGAAGCTGACATGACCTATACAGAGCAGTCGGCTGATATCTTGGACCGAAAGGTGAAGACCCTTCACAACCGCTCCATTTCCTATGTAAAGGTGCGATGGGCTAATCACTCACTTGAAGAAGCATCTTGGGAGAAAGAGGATGAAATCCAAGCCAAGTACCCTCATCTCTTTGAACAACCAGGTACGCCAATTTTGAGGATGAAATTTTCAGAAAGGGGGGGGGTGTAAATGTAATACCCTACTTAAACCCGGTCTGATTACACGATTGACCCGGTTTAACCATGCAGGACCTGAACCGGAGAGAGTTAAAGCGGGTTCCTTATGGACTATGATGGCAAGGGTGACCTTAAACACCGGCTGGCCCGACAAGTCTGAGCCAGTGCTAGAAGAAACGGGTGTACCCAAGCCGTGTACATGCACCTATCACAAGGCCATGTACGGATAAAGCAGGTCTGTAGCCGTATATTAAGGCGCATACATATATTACATCGTATGCCAAGAGTGAGATTCGTGCCGAGGGCCGAATTCTGTTAAAATCCCAAGTTTTGGCCCTCAGGTGGGCGGACAGGTGGGCGCGTCCACCCACCTGAGTGACCCACCCATGTGAATACTTAGTTATTTTAAGAAGTATATATAGGATTTATTTCCCTTTATCTTTTCTCATTTATGACACTCGTACGTTGGTGAGAAGAGTAAAGAGGAGAGAGAAAAGAAAAGGGAAGAAGAAGAAGAGAAGAGAAGGAAGAGAAAAAAGAGATGGATTTCAGCGGTGCCGAGGCTTGATCTTCCCATTCCGATGCCGGAAGAGTGATCTCCAACACTAGATCTATGTTTCGAGGTGAGCAAAGGTTGGGTTCCTTAAACTTTCACCATACCCAAGTAAAAACCCTTGATTTGGGTAGGGTTTCTTGAGATCTTGTAAATCCCCCTTGAAATGATGAATCTAAGGTTTAATAGATGATTTATGTGTTGATCTTGAAGGATTTGAAGAAGTATTTACGAGGTTGGAGAAGCATTGTGGATTTGAAGTGATTTTGGGGTTTTGAAGGTGTTCTTGAGCAAAGAAGGTAAGATGGCTTCCCATTCCTTAAACCTAACATAGATCTAGGTTAGAACCATCTTATGAGACCTTAAATGGGTGAAGAATGGGTTTGGAAAAGCCCCATTTGAATCCCCAAAGGTTGGAGGAAGTTTGGAAAGAAACAACAGTTTCCCGCCAAGACCGGTGAGCCAGACCGATGGGCCACTTGGCCTGCCTGTGGACACCCGCCTGAGAGGGCAGGGCCTTCGGGCCAAACCGGCAGGCCAAATCGGTGGGCCGATCGATGGGCCACCCTGCCCGCCGGTCTTAGTAGGACACTCTGGCCCAACCGGTGGGCCAACCGATGGGCCGACCTACCCGTCAGTCCAGATTGGTGGGTCTGACTCGTGGGTCAGACAGGTGGGCTGTCCGACCCACCCGAGAGGTTCTGAAGGTGATTTTTACGTTCGATTGGACCCAAATCGGACGTGTGACCTTCTTTTAAGATTCTAAACATGTTCTTGTCATTGGATCGTGTTAACTTTGATCCCAAAATGGTGAAATACTAATCCTGCTCACTTATGTTAGGTTCACCAAAGCGTACGCTTCTCGCACCGGATCTCACCCCTACCGAGCGTGAGTCCTTGTACACTACAGGTAAGTGGGGAGTGGACATTTGGCCTTGTTTCAAGGTATTGTTTGGCATTCATTTAATCGTATCTAGTCTAGCCATGTTATCATGAAAATGCTATGTAGATTAGTCATCCTCACATGGTTATGCATGGGTGTTGTGTTTATTTTCTAAATGCCAAGTGATAATATGCTTCTGTGATGAATGTGGACATCATTGTGGATGATGCATTAATAGACTAGATGCCGTAGTCGGCTTGGAAACGAGTGCATTGGTGGCCCGTGGTATGGGACGCGGTGGCACTATGCAATCGTACTATTGTCATATAGGAGCATGCGGTTTAGGATTATCATCTATCCGTGCTACGACCCTTCCCATTAGGGGTTAAGGTGTTGGGTTACCATTTGGGGGGAAGCAGTGGTCGCAGTTGTCGGGTCACTGTGGCGGTTAGACATTACGCCCGGCTGGTCAATAGGACAGTCGGCAACCCTGGTGGTATATTCAAGAGGGCCAATCGTACTGCTTTTAAATTGCTGGAGTCAGCACCTTTAATTTCTGTCATTTATTTTATGTTGAGAGCCGGTGGTCGGCATGTTTTATTTTTCTGAGTACTCACGGTGGGCCTTCTCCGACAGTCCTATGGGCGTATCACGGGATGGAGTTCGCGGCTCGTACCCGGAGTATACGCGCACTGTGGTTGTAGTAGCACTAAACAAAAGACTTAGTAATGTTGCTTAGGTGGATGTGATTAAAAATGTATTGCATAGCATATAGTGCATATGGATGTGAATTGTTATATGGACTGCTATGTGGTCCATCTTTCCACTTACTGAGCTAGTGAGCTCATCCCACGTGTGCACCCCTTTTAGATGGTTTTGCAGGTCATCAACCAGATGAGCACGGGGCAGGTCCCACGGTTGAGTTACCTGAAGAAGACTGGTGGGCCCCTGAGGAGTTAGAGCACGGCACTGATTGCTTGTGCGAGAGTTGTGCTGCGGGACCGCAGTTCTGATGCCAAGTTGAGCTCTACTTTTGATGCCTAGCTAAGCTCTACCTTGTGATGCCGAGCTGGGCTCAACCTTTGCTACCGAGCTGAGCTCTAGGCTTTGATACCGAGTCGAGCTGTATACTCTGATTTTTGATGATTTCTTTTATGTACTTGATATGTGAATTGTACTCTTATTGTGTAAATAACATGCCTTCGGGCCCACATGTATTTAACTATTGTATCACAATTCGGGTATCAAGTATTATGGGAATATTCACAGGTAAACCAAGTCTTCCACTGAACTGATAAGCTCTTTCTTTGTTGTGTGTATGCTGTGGTGGAATACTATATCAGATGATCCTGGCAGGTTTGGGTTAACCGGTGTTAACCCGATCACTGGCCCGATTCTGTGTGATCGGGGTGTGACAGACATGCTATTATTTGGGAAAATTTTCAAGCAGTGCATCCTTCTGAAGGAATATCTTCATTTGGAAATTCGAAGCACAAGTCAAACTACACTTCTATGTGGAAGAACGCCTTTAGATAAGATTCTCATAGTAAACCATCTTGTTCTTTTACTAACGAATTAGTTATAATCCATGGGCGCCTTATGTGAAGATTCCTGGGATTTCCAAGAAAGCTGATATATCTTGTTAGTGGGTGGGACATTTGCTGCATGCAGCTCTTTGTGGATGACCTTGTAAGTTTATTACTCTTGGCTGTCTACAGGAGACTTTGCAGAGAAAAAAGGTCACACATCTTCAAGAATGAGTTTTTAGGTATGAATTATGGTTTTTCAAATTGTTCTTACTTTATTTAATTTTGATTGCTTTCATTGGGTTTTAAGAGAGGGGAGGGGGCATTTCTTTTATTTCTGTTTCAATTGGAGTTTCATGTAGTGGAAGTCGTTACTTGTTTGTTCAGGTTGTGGGTGCTTTTGTAATAGCCTCCAATTTTGGTGGTTATAACTGCTAATTGTTGTTGGTCTTTGTTTTATTTTTGTTCCCTTAAAATGTTACAAATTCGTTAAGTTGGGCTTCCAACTTCTGGATTTCTACCATTACCATTAATCTTGGTTCTTTGCTGATTGTGTTGGACTAGGAGTCAGAGTTTTGTAATGTGGTGTAATTATTGAGGGAGGGGAGCAGAAGAGCCTATGTAGTGTGTTTTATTTGGATTTGTGCAAGTGTATACAAAATCTATTTTTTTATTTTGCTCCTTGTTGGTAGGTATAAAATCTGATATGGTATCATGAAATGGGATAATTAGATAGCAACGAGTTATTGGTTCTATTTTGTATAGGAACTATATGCTTTGATATGATATGTTTCATTCATTATAGTGCCCATCAATACAACTTCTATCTTATTTGTGTCAAAGGTCCTTTATGTTATCCTTTCAACCATGGTTGAAGTAGATGAAAAGGAATACGAGAACATATGGTAGTATTTTTATTTATTTATTTATTTTTTGCTAACGATGGGTATCCAGGCCTTCGGCCTGACTAGTCCCACGGGCCCATGCTGACCCCACAACTGCATGGATCGGGTCATATCGGGGTTGAATGAGAACCAATAAACCTTCACTGAAAGCAGTGAAGAGCACTAAACATCCCCTGTGTGAATGGCCCCAAGGAGGTATGAGGACTCAAACTCAAAACCACACACTTCCAAAGGTGAAGGTCCCTTGCCAACTTGGCTACCCCTTTGGGGTTGAGAACATATGGTAGTAGTAGCAACTATGGCAATGGAAATGTTCGAATGGTTAGAAGAACATTGAGAGGTGCACAGATAATTTGAGACATGAATATATGGTTTGCAATTCACATTGAGATATTATATGGCAGCATTGGGTTTTGTAGCACTGTGTACTTGGTCCCGATCCCAATTGAGGATTATCTGACTTAGTAGCTAACATAAAGCTTTATACCATCTCTATTATATTATCTGTCTATTGAATCATTTTCTCATCTTATAAATATCCTTCTCAAAATCTTGAGCGGTTGGGTGGTGGGATTCACAGGTATATGAGGGGACAAAAGGCTTCAAGGGTAACCGATGTGGGGCCATTTTTCCAATGGTAGAGGAAAGGGAAGAAATCAACAGAATCAATCTGGTGATGTTAGCAAACATCTTGCATGGAAACATAGGTAATTTTTCTTCTCCTCCTCCTTGGTTCTCTTGTATTTTTCTTTCCTCTCTTATCTCTTTATATCTTCTTTATTGATATTAAGATTCTGTTTCATCTTTAGTATTATTCATCCCTATATTTCTTGACCTGTTTTCCTACTCTTTATTTATAGCCTGAGCAACTAGAACGGTAGAACCTACACTCTCCTTTGATCTTATTAATCTTAGACCTATTCCTAATGTATTTCCCTATAATTAGCCCATTTCCTGAGTGATTTTTCCCATATCCAAGCATATTGCCACTTCTAAAAATTTCATGAAAATTTCTTGTCCTAGTGTGTCCATTAAGAATTTATTCCTCTTCGGTCCTATCACAGATCTAAAAGTTGATCTTAATACTTAAAAGTAATTGACTTGACCAATTGCTATTTTCAGATTTCATCATCAGTCTGAATTCTATTTGAAACCAGAATGAACAGATGTAATTCCCTTGGTTTCATACAACAATTTTAGTCCTTCTTATTCCCACAGTAATATCTTTTCCTTGAGCTAAACTTTGAAATCTAATTTGCCATAGTTATAAGCTACCATCTTGAGCTTTTTTGCTGCATTCTATGGTCTAGAATGTGGGTCATTTTTTATTTATTTTTTGTAATATTCACTTTGGGGGTATGATAGTCTTTTTCTTTTCTGGCATGAGTTCTTGTGCTAGATTCTTAAACCTGTTAGGTCCATGATATCTATCCATTTGTGTTTGCAGTTTGTATCCGTAGCTATTCCATGAAATATTTTTTAACTGTAGGTGGATTGTGAATATTTCTGTCACACCCTAATTCCAGTAGACCCAACTTACCATTAGTAATACCAATGGTGTGAGTAAGACACGTACCTATCTTACAAACCTACCAGGATCTCTGATAGCATTACCTTAACATTTTCACAATCTCACACCCCAAACCAACATAAGCCGCAGAATCAGAGTATAATAGCGGAATGATAAATAAAACGGGAAAAATGTCTACTGATAATATAATAGCGATGATGGAGTTATTTTGTTACATTTATCCATGACGTATAATATAATCTCAAAATAACAATATACAATCCACAGTTGTACCCAAGGTATCAAAATATGATGTACAATCTCACAGTATAGCGTAAGCATAGTGGTCGCAAGCACAGTCCTGATAGTGCTCCCCTTCTGGCATCCACCAGTCGCTCACACCATATTCTGACCTAGAAGATACTAGGTCACCCACCATTGGCATCACGGTACCTGCATCATCATCTAAAAAGCGGTGTATACATGGGGTGAGCTTTCCAACTCACTTAGTGAGATGTGGGGTCAAGCACATCCAAGCAATACAATAGCAGTAGTAATTTATGATGCATGATTGTGGAAATTAAACACATAGTCCATGATGCTCGTGATGCAGTTTATTTATTTATTATCCACCAAACAACACAAACTAAGTCTAGTAAATGCTATTACGACGCATTAGGCTATATCATTCTTCTCAGAACCGCCATTGACTATGCAAGGATACAAACTCTAGTCGTGAATAGAAGCCTGTCGGTACCCGTATGCGTCCATGGGTCACCCAGAAAACCCCTGATAACCCTCTCCTAGTAGTCACGACACTAGTACATCATCGACCATGCCGGATAGGTTCCTGCCTCCGGCAATAATCGTATCGTACCGTGGGTGTGGCATTCTAGAAAGACACATCGAACATTCCACAATGGGTTATCCAACACCTTAACCCCTATTCGTAAGGGTTCTTAGCATGGGGAATGATACCCAACCACATATATGCTACATGCCTTCATAGTGGTACAGTTAGTATGAATTACGATACAGGCAAGACCTTAGCCACAAAGTGTAATCCATCTCCAAATACAGTCTCAGGTACACGATACCAGCGAGACCTTGGTCATAAAGTGTAACCCGAGACTATTTACCTGATCTAGCATGCATATCACAGTTAAATATGAACCATGCGACATTGGTACCAATCATTGGTCACAAAGCGCATCAATTTTCAAATGCAGTCCGAGGTACACGATACCAGCGATACCTTGGCCACAAAGTGTAACCTGCGATTACAACTAACTCTAATGCACATAATCAATGCATAAATGAAACATACATACGACAATCATGGCACTATTACCACTTCGGCCACGCCAGATTCTCTCTCACACACACAACCAAACACACCGGATCCCATCATACATCTCCATATAATTCATATCATAATCGTAAATGACAAATATACCAAATCATCATCGCATTTGAGTAATTACAATTAAACATATAATTCTAAGCATGTGAGCAATTTAATTCTAAAAATAAACACAGTCCATCCCTCACTTGGTTTACAATCAGGTGTGTTCGGGTTCAAGTACGACCACCGATCGATCAATTCAATTCTGGCTTCGGGGCACTTGCATGTCACTGTCCTAGACACAAGGAAACCATACATCAGTAAGCATCGGGAATATTAGGAGGGACCCACACAGGTCACCCCCAAAGGGTACAGACACTGTTCCTAAGTGACAGTATTGTCACCAGAAACACCCACCAAAAACAAGGTATTTCCACCAGAAATATCAGTCCTGTTTTCGGTGGAGAAGTGAGATAGCACATAATGCTCACATGTCCACCAGAAATATGCCACCGAAAACAAACCCAATGGATCCAATGGGCTATATTTCGGTGGTGGTTTAGGGCAGTCCACCCATTTTGGGGCTTTCCATCTCGGGCCTGATCGCTGGGATTTATTCCATGGAGTTTATAGGGGATGCTCCTAGAATCATTCTAAGTCAAGAAAATTCCAATTCCACCGAGTCATTTGAGAGATACGTCAATCGAACGATTGAAACCCTAGTTAGTCTTTTGGCAATACATGTTGTCGGAGCTCACCGGGTTTGGTTTAAGCTCGATGACAACACCAGGAGGGTAGAACACACATTTTATAACCTTAACAAGGTTTGTACAATAAGATTCCATCCATATCTAGCTTTGTCTAGGTCAAAATGAAGAAAGAGAGTGGTATGGGAGGTTGTTCATACCTTCAGCAACGATTCTGGCAACAAGGCGGCAGCCGACACCAAGGTAGGCCTCCAACCTCCTTCTTCCTCTTCTTCTTCTTTCCTCTCCTCTTTCTCTCCTCTCCTACGTTGAGCACAAGGGAAATGAGGAAATGAATCCTCATTTCCCAACTTATAACTTAAGTGGACCTTAGGGTCTGTTTGGGTTAGACCCCTTTTGGACCAATTGGGTTAAAACGAATTTCAGGCACGAGGACCCAACCATTTAGGTCCGTAAAGTACTCACATCACAAGGAAGGTGTTGATGATAATTTGGGATCATCTGAGCCATTTACGGTGTAATTAACGGGAACCACGGGCATCGGAACCCCGACAGTAGCCTGTCAACCCACCGAAAATAGGCACTAGATCTAGGCCCAGGCTACTTCCTGTGGCTTGTTTCCGGTGGTCAAGATAGCTCGCTATCTTGATAGCTCACTGTCTCATGGCTGGTCTCGCATAGGTGGTTGCCCTCTGACATGCTCAAGGCTATTCGACAATTTTTTATGCGTGTCAGAATTCGTGTGTGGGGAGTCAAGTCACTTACCGTCTGGGATCGGAAGGTATGAATCCCCTCTTGTTAGATAGGCATGCAATGCACGAATATGTGGGGTCATCTCTACCCCCTCGATAATGCATAGCTGCGAGCCAAAACTAGGTCGTACTTTCGATCTCTGATCCAAGGCTTGGCAAAACAGTTCAAATTAGACCAAATTAGGGCACGGATGTAACATCCTCCCACCTTACAAGAATTTCATCTTCGAAATTGAACATACCTAACAAACCAAACAATCCAGGATACTACTTCAATATCTCATCTTCCTACTCCCAGGGTGCTTCCTGTTCGGGATGGTTCATCCATTTCACCTTAACAAAGGAAACGGTGCGGTCGCGGAGAACATACTCTTTCCAGTCCACAATCTTCTCCGGATACTCCTCGTGGGCAAAATCCTCATCCAACTTATGGGGTATGTAGGACAAGATGTGAGTCGGGTCAGGAATGTATTTCCTTAACATAGACACAGGGCAGACATCGTGTGTACCTTCCAACTCTGGCAATAAAGCTATCCGGCAAGCTACCAGTCCAATCCTCTCCAGTACATCATACGGTCCCATAAACCTTGGACTAAGCTTTTTCTTCTTGCCGAACTGCATCACCCCTTCAACTGGGGAGATTCACAAGAATACATTGTCTCTAACACCAAACTCCAGATGTTTCCTCCTAACATCCACGTAGCTTTTCTGCCTGGACTGAGCTACCTTGATCCTTTCTCTGATCACATTCACCTTCTCACAAGTAGCCTATATCAAGCTTGGACCCAAAATATGCCACTCACCAACCTCATCCCAATAGAGTAGAGTTCAGCACTTCCTGCCATACTGTGCCTCGAATGGGGACATTCTGATGGTGGCCTGATAACTATTGTTGTAGGAGAACTCGATAAGGGAAATGTGCTCATCCCAACTATAACTTATATCTAAGGCACATGCTCGGAGTAGGTCCTCCAATGTTTGAATAGTCCTTTTCAATTGACCATCGGTCTGAGGGTGAAAGGTAGTGCTGAAATCTAACTGTGTGCCCATAGCCTTTTGTACATATGTGCAAAACTTAGAAGTGAACCTGGGATCTCGATCAGAGATGATACTAACTGGCACACCATGCAATCTGATGATGTTATCGATATACAACTTGGCTAACTTGTCCATAGAAAATGTGATCTTGATTGGGATAAAGTGAGTTGCCTTGGTCAACCGGTCCACAACTACCCAAATGGCATCCATACCCTTCTATGTACGGGGCAGGTCTGTGATGAAGTCCATGGTAATATTCTCCCATTTCCAATCTAGAATAGGTAGGAATTGTAATAACCCATAAGGCCTCTGTCTCTCGACCTTGACTTGCTGGAATATGAGGCATCTAGACATATATGTGGCCACATAATTCTTCATTCCTTTCCACTAGTAGGAGCCTTTGAGGTCCTTGTACATTTTAGGGTTGCCAGGGTGAACGGAGTATGGAGAGCTATGTGCCTCTCTCAAAACTATGTCTCTCAAATCAGCATCACTGGGCACACATAACCTCCCTTTGAACTTGAAAATTCTGCTTTTAGTTATGGAGAAATCTGGGTCCTTTTGGGTTCCTTCGTGGTATTCTGTTATCAGTTTCGGCAACTCTGCATCAGTAACTTAAGCTGCAGTGATCCTATCCACCAGACTAGGTTGCACCACCAATGTCGATAGTGACAAAGTGACACCCTCTACTAATAGTTTCAAGTCTAGTTTCCTGGCCTCCTCTAGGAGATACTCATTGGTGGTCAGTGATGTAAGAGTCAATGACTGGGATTTCTGACTAAGTGCATCACCTACCACATTGGCCTTTCCTGGGTGATAGTGGATAGTACAATCATAATCCTTCATCAGTTTTAACCAACACCTCTGCCTCATGTTGAGCTCTTTTTAGGTGAAGAAGTACTTAATGCTCTTATGGTCACTAAAAATCTCACTCTTCTCACCCATACAGGTAGTGCCTCTAGATTTTTAGTGTAAAAATCACGGTTACCAACTCCAAATCATGGGTGGGGTAGTTCTTCTCATAATCCTTCAATTAATGGGATACATAAGAAATGACCTTCCCATACTGCATCAATACACGACCCAATCAATCCCAGCTTGGAGGCATCACTATACACAACCATACCACCTATACCAGTCGGAATAGTTAAAATTGGAGTTAATACCAACTTTTTCCTTAGCTCCTTGAAGTTCTTCTCACAAGCATCAGAAGACCACTCAAATTTTACACCCTTTCATATGAGTGGGGTCATCGGAGTAGCAATGTGAAAGAAGTTCTCGATAAACCTCTTGTAGTAGCTGGCCAATCCCAGAAAACTATATATGTTTGCTACACTCTGGGGAGTCTCCCATTCTAGAACTACATTCACCTTGCCTGGGCCAACCTCTATACCCTTATCTGAAACAATGTGGCCTAGGAATGCCACTTGTGACAGCCAAAACTTGCACTTTTTGAATTTGGTATAGAGTTGCTTCTCCCTCGGCCATTGCAATACTAACCTCAGGTGAACGGCATGTTCCTCTGCACTCTTGGAGTAGACCAAAATGTCATCAATGAATACTATCACAAACTCATCTAGGACATCCTGGAATACTCAGTTCATCAAATCCATAAATGCAGCAGGTGCATTGGTAAACCCAAATGACATTACCAAGAATTCATAATGTCCATACCTTGATTTGAAGGCTGTCTTACTGACATCACTATCCTTGATCCTGAGTTGGTGGTAGCCCGATCTTAGGTCGATCTTGGACAACACCTTGACACCTTGCAACTGATAAAATAAATCATTTATCCTTGGCAAAGGATACCGGTTCTTGATGGTTAGCTTATTAAGCTCCCGATAATCAATGTACAATCTCATACTTTCATCTTTCTTCATGACCAATAATACTGTTGTTCCCCATGGAGACACACTAGGTCTAATAAATTCCTTCTTCAAAAGGTCTTGAAGTTGCATATGTAATTCCTTCAACTCTATGGGGGGCCATACTGTAAGGGGCCTTTGACACTAGTGCTGAGCCGGGGAGTAGGTCTATGGCAAATTCTGTCTCTCGGTCTGGGGGCAAACTTATCAAGTCATCCGAGAATACATCAGAAATTTCCCTCACCAAATCTAGCTCAATCAATGGCCTAATTTCTATCTCAGTATCCATTACAGATGCTAAGTAGCCTTGACATCCCTTATCCAGTAGCTTCTTCATCTGGAGTGCGGATATGATAACCTTCTTGGGTTTCTTGGGCTTATCCCCTTGGAACACAAATTTATCATCATCACGAGGTCAGAAAATGATAGCCTTCTCTACAGATAGCACACTGGCTCTGTATACAGACAACCAGTCCATTCCTAAAATCACGTCGAAGTCGGTGACATCCAACTCAATCAAGTGAACATTCAACTCATGTTCACCTATGGTCATTGGACAAGGCTCATAAACACAGTTCAAACCCACTACAATTCTTGTAGGGGTGTTCACAGCCAAACATTGAGTCAGTCCCTTGGGTGGAATGCTCTTCTTCACAAATGTCGATGACACGGACGAATGCAAGGTTCCTGAGTCAAATAACACATGTGCAGGCAATAATGATATCAATAATGTATCTATTACTACATCGGGTGCAGCCTTAGCATCTTCTGTAGTTATAGCAAACACTCTTCCCTGTGGTCTTTGGCCCTGTAGGAGCTGCATTGGTTTAGGGGCTGAATATGTCTGTTGGGGCCTAGGTGGTGGTATAGTGTAGGGTGCATCACCTGGCCTTCGGTGGGGGCATGTCCTCGCCATGTGGGCTGACTGAGATACAACACTAGATTGGGAGGGCTGGGAAGTCTTATTAGTATCAAGCCTCCTAAATTGCACTGGAGTTGGGTTGACATAAGGCACTCAGAAAGGTTTGCTGCCTCCCCTAGAATCAGTAGATCCCATTGGCCTCTTTCCAGTTCCTTATAGGGCTGTGAAGTTGTCTCTATGTCGATCTTCAGTGGATTTGGCCATGGGCCACCTCAGCATAGATCTGCATTTTCAACCCCACAATGGTTGACCCAATACCTGGCCTCAACCCTTTCTCAAAATTCTTTGCTTTAGCTCTATCACATCTGAGATGCTCAGGAGCAAAATCGAATAGCTCTTTGAAATGTTGCTGATACTCGAGCACAGACTTGGAACCTTGAACCAACTGAGAGAACTCACTCTCTCTCCTATCTCAGAAGATTTTTAGAAAATAGTTCTCAAAGAAGGGCCCTTTGAAATCTGCCCAAGTGGGATTCGGGTTACTAGCCCTCAGAATAGGCTCGGTGGCACTCCACCAATCATTTGCTTCATTCTGTAACTGATAGCCCACACATAAAATTTTTTGCTCCTTAGTGCAACTCATTAGTCTAAAAACCTTCTCCATTCCACCAATCCATCTTAATGGATACAATGGGTCTTGGCCCACCTTGGAGAAGCATGGGGGCCCAAGCTATTGAAACTTCTCCATCATTTTTGTCAAGTCTGTCCAACCCTCTACATAAGCTTGGGCTTGATCCGGCATTGGGTCTTGCACATGCCCTTGTACTTGAGCCCCACCAGATGTTTGAAGGGTAGCCGATCCAGTAGGTATTGGAATGGGCACCGGTGGAGGAGGAGGTGCGGGCGGTGCATTATGGGCTTCCATTGCCACTTGGATCCTATTATCGATCCCGACCATAAACTGATTTTTCCTTTCTTTCACTTTTTGCATCATGTTATTCAAGATGGATGCCACATCCTGGGCTGTAAGTATAGGCGAAGCCAGAGGTGCATTGTAGGGTCTACCCCGATTCAGTGTAGGGGAAGCAAGAGGTGATGGGCGTGATTAGGATTGGGATCGGGATCGGGTGTTTCGGCATGACATGACTCTTGTGAAGGAATCCGATTAATGCACATGCATAAACAAGGTTGCATGTAAATGGAACACATGTATGCATAATGGGTCCCACATGTATACGATTGTCAAATTTAGGGTTAGGGCAAGTATTAGTGGGGTCCACACATATTAGGATACAATCGTGCATGTATCCCAAAGGGGCACACCATTAAAGTAACCAAAATAAAATTTTAGATTTGAAAAATAAAATAATTTATTTTCCAAAAGAGTCCATCGGAAACAGGGGGTCATATCACCAAAAATATGGTTTAATCCATCGGAAATGTCAGTGGTATTTTCGATGGGCAAAACAGAGAGAAAAATTTAAAATTTTCCCTTCACTGAAAATAGGCACCGGAAGCATGCCTAGTGTTTCTGGTGGGCTGTTTCAGGTGGCACCAAAACGGTTATAAATAGGCTCGGGTCTTGGTTCCTTTGTACAAAACCCTATTTTCACTTATGGGAAAGGTGTGGAAACGACCAAAGAGGATTTTGCTACCCATTTCCTACCTTCCTCTGGCTATTTCGTGACCAATCAGGGTAGCATTTGCACCGACGGTATTTTCCTCCTCTCTGTAACCTAGTTTTGTGATTTTCTTCTTTGTGAGCTTTATGCTCAGCCATTGAATCTGGTTTTTCATCCTAAATCCTTAGGAATCACATTGCAACATTGTGTGGATGCCATTTACATACCCGATGTGCCGTTGAATAAGAGGAGCAAGACGTCGCCGATCAGTTCAACCCCATCCTTTTTCACTCTATGGCTGAGTGAGACGTTGGGAACTCTTCGAGCTCTGCAATATGGACCCGGGAGTCTATGTGAGGACCAATGACTTCTGTGCACTTCGTCTCCGTTAACGATTTGATGAGGTTGGGTGGTACCGTATCTTAAAACCCAACAAGAACTACTACCCCACACTGGACAAGTTGTTCCACTCCAACTTGCAATGCATGAACCGGGGTCCCGAAGAGATACAGATCACCTCCTATGTGAAGGGGGTGGAGATCTCCTTTGACATGGGGAAGTTGGCCAATATCCTGATGGTCAGTAATGCTGGTGACCTAGTGTACTACCCGCCTTAGACTCCTGCATATGAATTCCAGAGTCCTGATACCTCTCAGGAGATCAATGACATGCTGACTAAGGTGGCCAAGGGATGGAACCGTTCAATCAACTATTTTGCTACTTCAAAGGTCATCTACCGTGTGATTCAGTTGAATGTCCTCCCCACTTGCGGACACTATGATGAGGTATTGCACTGCAATCCTGTATGACCTACTGCGTGTACATGGGAGCACAGATACATCTTCCTTACTTCCTTATATGGACCATGGTACTTCGGTCCAAAGGAGTGGATCGCTAAGCGGGAAGCCTGTGCTATGGAAGAATACTCACTGACATCTTCCACCGCTTTGGGGTGGACTTGGAGAGAGAGGCACGCTTGGGTGAAGAGGTCACAGACTTCAACCAAGATTCTCTGAGGAAGATGACCATAGACCTACGGGAGGTGACTCCTATTCCAAGAGAGGGTCAGTAGCCTATAGAGGTAGAGGGTGGCAGTGCCGGTGATGTTGCTAGGGTTGGTGGGGCTCCACCACCTGATCCTTAGGCTATGGGTTCTATGGCTATTTCTACTTCTCAGGGCACTAGGGGTGTGAAGCCTTACGGTCTCAATGATGTTATGGCCCGCCTAGACACCACCACATCTCTGATGAGTATAGATGGCCACCTCAATAGCATAGACAAGACCTATTGTCTTATGGACAATAGAGTGGCCTCCTTAGAGGCACAAATGTAGACGATGGTCTTCCATCTTGGTATTTCGGTGCCTCCTCCAGGAACGCATGGTCTGAACCAAGCTTAGGGCCAAGGACAGAACCAACAGCAGCAAGAGTAGTGGCATGTTTGCCACTGTAGTTTTTAGGATTTTCCTTTACATGTTTTATTTGATTTTGATGTTTTAGGTTTAGTTGAACTTTTTACCTTCTATCATTTGCTTCAGTTGTTTAATTTCTTAGACTTAGGCTAGTTAAGATTTTCTACTTTCAATAATTTTATTTTCTTATGAAAAGTGTAAGCTTTGTATTCAAGTTATCTATTATAATGAAACGACTTTAACACTTATGTCTCCTAATTGTGTAAATTTCTATTATTGTTGTCATGAGATTTTTATTTAATCCTAACTTCCCCAAAATCATGGTTCGGCTGAGATTGTAAGTTAAGGTAGAGCAACGCACTTTGATACTATAGCTGTCACACCCCTATTTTAGTAGACCCAACTTACCATTAGGAATACCAGCGGTGTAAGTAAGACACATACCTGTCTTATAAACCTAGCAGGATCTCTAATAGTGGTACCTTAATATTTTCACAATCTCACACATCAAACCAACATAAGCAGCGGAATCAAAGTATAATAGCGAAATCATAAATAAAATGGGAAAAACATCTACTGATAATATAATAGCGATAATCGAGTTATTCTGTTGTATTCATCCATGACGTATAATAGAATCTCAAAATAACAATATACAATCCACAGTTGTACCCAAGGTATCAAAATATGATGTACAATCTCACAGTGCGGCATAAGTACAGTGGTCGCAAGCACAGTCCTAATCGTGCTCCTCCGCTTCTGGTATCCACAAATCACTCACACCATACTTTGACCCAAAAGTTACTAGGTCACCCACCATTGGCACCATGGTACCTGCATCATCATCTACATAGGGGTGTATACGTGGGGTGAGCTTTCCAACTCGCTCAGTGATGGGTGGGGTCAAGCACATCCAAGTAATACAATAGCTGTAGTAACTTATGATGCATGATTGTAGAAATTAAACACATAGTCCATGATGCTCGTGATATAGGTCATTTATTTATTATCCACCTAACAACACAAACTAAGTCTGGTAAATGCTAATACAGCACATTAGGTTGTATCCTTCGTCTCGGAACCGCCATCGACTACGCAAGGATACAAACTCTTGCCATGAATAGAAGCTTGCCGGTCCCTGTATGCTTCCATGGGTCACCCAGAAAAACCCTGATAACCCCCTCCTGCCAATCACCGCACTGGTACATCATTGGCCACGCAAGACATGTTCCTTCCTCCGGTAACAATCGCATCATACTGTCGGTGTGGCATTCTAAAAAAACACATCGAAATTACCACAATGGGTTATCCAACACCTTAACCCCTATTGGCAAGGGTTCATAGCATAGGGAATGATACCTAATCACATATATGCTACATGCCTTTATAGTGATACAGTTAGTATGAATTACACGATACAGGCAAGACCTCGACCACAAAGTGCAATCTGTCTCTAAATGCAGTCCCGGATACATGATACCAGCGAGACCTTGGCCACAAAGTGTAACCCAAGACCATTTATCTAATCTAGCACGCATATCACAGTTAAGTATAGACTATATGACACCGGTACCAATCATTGGCCACGAAGTGCATCAATTTCCAAATGGAGTCCCGGGGTACACGTTACCAGAGAGATCTTGACCACAAAGTGTAACCCGCGACTACAACTAACTTAATGCACATAATCAATGCATGAATGCAACATACATACGGTAATCACGACACTAATACCACCTCGGCCACGTCAAATTTCGTCTCATACACACATAACCAAACACACAACGATCACGGTACCAGTATCACCACGGCCACACCGGATCCCGTCATACATCTCCATATAATTCATATCATAATTATAAATAGAAAATATAACATATCATCATCGCATTTGAACAATTACAATTAAACATATAATTCTAAGCATGTGAGTAATTTAATAATAAACATTCCAAAAATAAACACAGACCATCTTTCACCTGGTTTAAGATCGGGTGTGTTCGGGTTCAAGTACGGCTATCGATCATGTGCACATCATTGTCCTAGACACAAGGGAACCATACATCAGTATGGGGTTGGGAATATCAAGAGGGACCCACACAGGTCACCCCCAAAGGGTACAGACACTGTTCCTAAGTGACCATATTGTCACCGAAACACCCATCGGAAATAGGACATTTCTACTAGAAATATCAGTCTTGTTTCTGGTGGAGAAGTCAGAGTGCACATAGGCTCACATGCCAATGGGAAATATGTCACTGAAAATAGTCCCAGTGGATCCGGTGGGCTGTTTTCGGTGGTGGTTCGGGGCAGTCCACCCATTTTGGGGCTTTCTGGCTTAGGCCCGATCGCCGAGATTTGTTCCATAGAGTTTGTAGGAGATGTTCCTAGCATCATTCTAAGACAAGAGAATTCCAATTCCACTGAGCTATTTGGGAAATACGTCGATCAAACCATCGAAACCCTAGTTGGTCTTTTGGTAATATATGTTGTTGGAGTTCACTGGGCTTGGTTCGAGCTCGGCAACAACATCGAGAGGGTAGAACATGTATTCTACAACCTTAACATGGTTTGTACACTAAGATTCCATCCATACCTAGCATTGTCTTGGTCAAAATGAAGAGAGAGTGGTATGGGAGGTTGTACTTACCTCCGGCAATGATTCTGGCAACAAGGAGGCAGCCAGCACTAAGGTAGGCCTCCGACCTCCTTCTTCCTCTTCTTCTTCTTTTCTCTCCTCTTTCTCTTCTCTCCTAAGCTGAGCACAAGGGAAATGAGGAAATGAATCCTCATTTCCAACTTATAACTTAAGTGGACCTTAGGGTCTGTTTGGGTTGGACCACTTTTGGACCAATCGATTAAAATTAATTTTGGGCATGAGGACCCGACCATTTAGGTCTGTAAAGTGATCATATCATGAGGAGGTGTGGATGATGATTTGGAATCATTTGGAGCCATTTACGATGTGAGTGGTAGGAACCACGGGCATTGAAACCCCGACAGTAGCCTGTCAACCCATTGAAAACGGGCATCGGATCTAGGCCCAGGCTGCTCCGGTGGCTTGTTTCGGTGGTCAAGACAACTTGCTGTCCCATGGCTGGTCTCGCATGGGTGGTTGCCCTCGGACATGCTCAAGGCTATTCAATAATTTTTTATACTTGTTAGAATTCAAGTGTGAGGAGTCGGGCCACTTACCGTCTGGGATTTGAAGGTATAGATCCCCTCCAGTTAGATAGGCATGCAATGCACGAACATGTGGGGTCATCTCTACCCCCTCGATAATGCGTAGCTGCGAGCTAAAATTCGATCATACTTTCGATCTCCGATTCGAGGTCTGGCAAAACAGTTCAAATTAGACCGGATTAGGGCATAGGTGTAACAATTGCAGTAAACTTAAGAGTAACTACTACATGATTTGGCCTTATTTTTTGCATAAAATGGCTCCCACCATGGTCGTCTGGGCGGAACCTAGGTTTTTTCCCCCTCCTTTTCTTGTTATTCCATTCTTAGGGTTTAAAACAATAAGATACAAAAACCTACGCAGTATACACTATACACATCTAGGTGACACGGTGACGTCTAGGTGCCCGGCCACCACCTTGTGTTTCCACGACGACAATGGTATTTTGTTGATATCTATGTAGCTGGATATCAAATGAAGAAATTTTAGTCATTTACTGACATTTTCTTAGTTGAATATTTCACTTCTTTAATAAATTTAGTTAATGACCATGGGGGAAGTTAAAATTGTTAACCCTAGTTTAGCAAATGCTTTGTCTTAATTTCTTGTATTGAAATATAGTCTTAGAAGAGGATCACTGGATTGGATAGTTGCATATTCCCTACAAACTTGTTTTCTTTTAATGCCTTTGTTAGATGATTGCAATTCCCCCCTTTTTGTACTCATAATATGACATATGTTCTAAAGTTTGTTTGATGAGTGCTGCCTTTACAGGATGATGGATTCCGGTGGATTCCTCATAAGCATATAATGAAAAGTACCATGGTATGTAGTTTCTCTTTGACTGACCAATTTGAGCCTAAGAAGGTTTGCCTCAAAAGTCACAGTTTGAAAAATTCACTCTGCTTCTACCATTTTATCCATTGCAATTCTGTAAGAACCCACAAATTGACTTAGTGGTTCTAGTTGCTAGAACTTATAGTGCTGATACTTCTTGTTTGCACTGCTAATCCTTTCTTATGCTTTGATGTTGTCTTAAAAATCCTTAGGTGTCTCTTTCATGTTTAATTTATATAGGATGGAAATATTATCATACTATTCCTCACTCTTTCATTTCAGAATGTTATTGAAATAAACCAGGACTTGAAACCAGTACCTGCAAATAGAAGAGAGAGGAGAGGAAGAGAGACAGAGGGAGCAATTTCTGAGCCATGATAGATTCACCTTGTGTTCTATCATGGACTACCTTTATTTATAATATTTAGTTAGCAGGTTATGTACTCTTAAGCAGGAATACTTCTATAATTAGATGTCTTAATACAATGAAGGAAATGAAATAAAGAAAAACAACTCAAAGAGACTCAATTCATTGCACGATAGCAAAGAAAATACTGGATAGGCCAGGTTTAAACAAATCTAAGCTAGTATTCTCCAATAATAGCTGTGTGGATGGTTTATTGCTCGACTTGTTACTAATAATTTTTTTCCTTTTTTACATAACTGAAGGCAGAAAGTTCTGTCAAAAGTCTTTCGAAGGAAAATAATGCTACAAATGCTTCTAAGATCTACACGTAAGAATGGATTTAGTAGATCTTCTCATTTCCTCCTTATTTCAATGGAGATTTCCACCATTTGATCCTACATGAGTTTGTGTCAATTACTCATCTACCATTTATCGTCCTCCCTTTTTGTTAGACGAAAACTACATCATTTTTTCAAACTGATAAAATTCATTTTGTTTTAGATAGTGAAGGGTGGGATTTTGGTTAAGTTGCAAAAATGGGTATGGGGTATTTTTT
>NW_024868521.1:78996-93450 GCF_013358625.1 Macadamia integrifolia | reverse complement strand
AGAAAAATAGTGGGGTTGCAAGGAACAGATGGGTGCCTGGGCGGAAGGAAGGGTCAAGGGTAAAAATACCAAAACATGTAAAAAGAAGGAGAATCACTGTTTTGGTCAGCTTTGTAAATCCAAACATGATTTCATGCATTTTTGTTAACTAAAACATAGGATGGGTAATTTTGTAAAGAGAAACCCAAAAGTGCGTAATCAAGTAATTTTCCAAAAAAAAAAAAAAAAAATGAATTGAAGGTATCTACATGAATACTGGCTCAAATTTAGCCCCTAATTACAATGGTTCTTTTATTCATCACAATCAATGTTTCCAATTCTTCTCTTTGTTTTCTCCTCTTCTCTTTGTTTCCTTGTCTGTTTTGAGAATGGTTTGGTGAAATTGAAAAAGCAAGTTTTAAGTGGTAAGTGGTATGTGGTTTTTAAAAGCAAGTGGTTTGTGGTTTTCAAAAAGCAAGTTCTTACAACGATTAGATCTACAAAGGACAAATGTCAGCTCATGGTGAAGAATTGATAGGTGAAGGATCGGTACCAAATCCCTCCCTTCCTCCCTACTTAAAATTTAGAAATTATTAAATTATTTATTTAATTAAAAAAAATAATTTCTTTATTAAGCTCTCATGCCCTCAATTCTCTCTCTAATATTTGGAAACTATTTTCAGTAAAAAGTAAGTTTTAATCTTTTCCTCTGGGCTATTTATTAGTGAACCGTTTTTAGTTTCTTGGTTTAAATGTTTGAAAGTTGATCCATATATTGATTTGTCATTTGGATATGTTTCTCTCGACAGGCTATCAATGAGAAGATACTCTCTCTCTCTCTCTCTCTCTCTCGCACGATTATATTGAATGAGTAGCAAAAATTAAGATAGTAGAGGCCTAGGAATCATACGAGGGTGGATTCATTGTTCTCTTGTTCTGTAGCTTTTCTTCTTATTGTAGAATCGATTCTTTGTCATTATTTAGTATCAATTATTTGTTCAGTTCATGTCCTCTCTTTTGCTGAGAAACTGTCTTTGATTCTTTTATTGGCTTCTAATGCTTATGTCTCTTTAGTGATGTTTCAATATTTTGAATTACGTTTGAATTTTTATTACAGCTTGTTTTATACAAAATAATGCCAGAGTTTTTTTTTTTGGTGTTTTCTATCTATCTATATATTATGTATAACGATTCCTTTTTTTCTTTTGTTTTGTCTTAATTTGTTGGAATAAAATATTTTATTTCAACTTAAAAGAAGTGTATGTAAGTTGAATGAAAAAATATAGAACCATAACAACTGAGGCAGATATTCACTGAAACTCTGATCTGGGTTCTAGATCAGCCTTGTTCACACCCATCTTAGGAAGGAATCTTCTATTGCTTTGTAACTTTGTTTTGGTAGTTTTTTTGCTAAAAGTCAGCAATTATATATATATATATATATATCAAGAAAAAATAAATAGAATACAGGTTTAACATCTAGGCATTCCCAGGCGGATACAGATTTCAAATGAACAATGTTTCTAAACTCCACCCACCATCGGCAAAGCCATCAGAAGGGGAGAGAGGAAAAACGCCACTTTGTTAGAGAACCACCTTCGGCATTGCCATAGCAGACACTCAAACAAGGAGAAATCACTAAGATTTTACTTAAATCTGTATTGTAGTCTGAGCTGAGCATCCCAGTTAGTTTCAGAAGAAACAAACCCAAGACAACCCCACCAAACCTGATCCGCTTGAGACCTTGCACCATTTTCCGCTCGAATATCCACCATTGTGTTCACCTCCCTAAAACAATGCGTTAGCCTCCATGTAATAGTCTCCAAAAAGGAACTATATAATCACCATTGTTGAAGGAAAGCCCAAGGAATTGATTTCCTATGGACAACCTCTACCACTGATTGAGAATTACATTCCACCCATAGCTTATCCACACCCATCTCCTTAACATACTTGAGACAAATAAAAAGGGAGGAGAATTCTGCTTTATAATTGGTCATATTTCCCAGGGGGACAGCATAACTAAACATCACCCTACCGTGGCAGTTACAAACCATTCCACCAGCCACTAACAATCTAGGATTTCCCAGTGAACACCCATCTATACTCAACTTAACCCAACTGACCATAGGCTTACTCCACTTCAGTTCTTCAATTGCATGGAATGAATCGCCCTCACATGAGATGACTCCCCAATAGCACTAAGGACTGCCTTCAAGATTAGACCAGATGGACGCCATGTTTTATCATTATCGCCTTCTATTACGTTCTAACCAGATATGATAAGGAACAAGAGCAAAACCAGCCACCCACGCTTCCTTTAAAGGAATTTGAGCATGCCTTGGATGTCCACCACTAAGAAAGCTCAACTAAAGTGCTTGGATGGGGCCATCCAATATTAAAAAGATGGAGAAATTACCCCAAACCTTACAAGCAAACAGGCATTCAATGAAAAGATGCTTTACACTTTCAGCCTGTCTCAGACATAGCGAACAGTGATAAACTAATGGAACCCCCTTCTTAGACACAAGATCATCAATAGGAAGCTTACCATTAATAAAACGCCATGTGAAAAGAGAGTGCCGAGGCTGGAGTCTCTTCTACCAAATCAACGAGAACCAGGACAGTTTCACCCCTTTGGAATGGATTGCATCCCATGCTGACTTGACACTGAATTCCCTTGAGGGAGAAGCACACCATACCCGCCTGTCAGGGAAGAAAGAACTTGGCAATGGAATGGCTGTCTCTGCTTGGAACTTCTCTTGCAACAGAGGAGAATAAACTAGTGGCAAACTCCACTCTTTGTCCCGAATAAAATCACCCACCTTAGCATTGAACCCACAGAACAGCGATGGATCCAAGCCAAAGGCAGAAACAATTGATTCATTACCAACCTACTTATCATGCCAAAAATCAATTGGAGCTTTATTGCCAATTATCCAACCTTCATTAGCCTCCACATCACTCCAAGCCTTCCTTATACCACTCCAAATTGAATAGCTGACACCAGATTTTAGTTTTCCTTGAGGATCAAGGTATTTGGCTCTCATGAGTTTCCCAAAGAAAGACTGATCATTCTTCACTGACCAACATAACTTGCAGAGTAGGGTCGTGTTCACATCTCTCATCCTTCTGATACCCAGCCCACCCTCCTCCAAAGGCTTACAAACGGAGTCCCATTTAATTGTAATACTGCTAGAGGACTCCAGGTCACCTCACTAGATGAAGTTATGCATCCATCCCTCTACAATGCTCACCAGGTCCGGAGGCCACCAATAGACAGATACATTGTGAACATGAATGCTTTGCACCATTGACCGAATCAACTGAATTCTTCCTGCCTGCGATATCATTTTCCCCTTCCAACCAGCCAGCATCTGCTTGATTTTATCCAGCTGAGAGAGGAAATTAGATTTTTTTTCTCTTCCACCAAAAATATCAACACCCAAATACCTAGTTGGAAAACAACATTCTAGAATACCCAAAATATCCAAACACCTTGCTTTCTGCCCCACAGAGACATTCCCAAAAAACACCATACTTTATCCACCTGACGTTTTAAGATTCTACTCTCACTTCATTGGTACTTATTTTCTTACTCATACTTTTTTTTTGTAGTCTTTAGCGGTTTGCTTTTAGTGGATTCCTTTTGTACAGAACTACCAGAAGAAAAAGAAAAAAAAAATAACTCATTTTTGTATGTTCTAAATCCACTATTATGTGCTATAGTTGTTCTGCTCAATGTTGTAAAAAACAAATTGGACATTTGTAATGTTGGACCATTGTGCCCCCTCATTAACAGTCGGAATGGTCTAATAGGATCACCCAGTGTAGCAGCTTGTGAAACAATTTGTTGTTAATCAGTTGATATATTGTTTGATTGCAATCTCCCATTCCTATTAGTCTTCACACACAGCTTTTAAATTTAAAATAAAAAAAAAAAAAAGAAAAAAATTCCAATTTTCAATATATATATATATATTATACTCCTTTTCTTTCCTCCGCTGTCTCCCGTAATCCCCTTCCTCTCTATTTATGAAATATTTTCTTTCATTCTTACCCAAATAAAAAAAAAAACCAATTTTCAATATATTGTCCTTAAAATAAAAAAAAATAAAAAATAAAAAATAGAAAAAAGCTCAACTCCAACGAGTATATTCAATAGGGACGCCTCACACTCCGTCGGACATGAAACCCGATATGAACTTTAACTGTAAACAAAGCTCAAAGGACAAGCCAAGGATGCCTCACACTCTCAACCCTCTACACTCTACTCCCACTCTCTTCCTCGTTATGCAACAATTACATTCAATAGGTATTTTAATTGGAATTCCATTGCAGTGTCGGACGGTTAGGAATCAAGGGTCTTGTACAAAGTGGTGCGATTTCTTCCCTCTCATATTTTTTTTCCCACCGTAGGTTTGATTGAAGAAGCCTCAAATTGCAAATCATAGGTCTGATTGCTTCTCTTTTCTTTGTAATAGAATCACAACTCTAGATCGAGACTATTACAATATGATTGGCTGCTATGATTCTTATTCAGGGAAGCCTCAAATTGCAAGCCATAGGTTTGATTGCTTCTCTTTTATTTGTAATAGAATCACACAAGAGACTCTTCTCTAAGCTGTTAATTTCATTCTTCGCATTCAACCATTTGATCTCAGGTAAGCTTCTAACAAAACCTCTGTTTTCATTTTTTTCAATCTTAAGTTTACTTCTTTTTTCAACTGATTTTACTTGTGCATGTGCTGGTGAGATTGAAATAATAAGAGCAATTTGAGGTTCTTCAATCAAACCTACGGTGGGAAAAAGAAATATGAGAGGGAAGAAATTGCACCACTTTGTATAGGACCCTTGATTCCTAATCGTCCAATGCCGCAATGAAATTCCAATTAAAATACCTGTTGAATGTACTTGTTGCATAGCGAGGAAGAGAGTGGGGGTAGAGTGTAGAGGGTCAAGGGTCAAGGGTCAAGGGTCAAGGGTGTGAGGCGTCCCTAATTATCCTTCGCACTTTGTTTTCAGTTAAAGTTCATATAGGATTTCACGTTCGACAAAGTGTGATGCATCCCTGTTGAATATACTCGTTGGAACAGAGCTTTTTTTTTGACAAGAATGAAAGAAAATATTTCATAAAGATAGTGGAAGAGTTTTACGGAAAAGAGGAGGAAAAGTAGAGGAGTTAAAAAAAAAAATTGAAAATAACTATATATCAACCAATAGTTAAAAATTTTTCATGAAGGACAATAATTGTTTTTGTTTTTCTTAATTTAAAAAGAAGTATGTAAAGACTAATAGGAATGGGAGATTGTAATCAAACAATATATCAACCAATTAACAACAAAATGTTTTACAAGCTGCTACACTGGGTGATCCTATTGGACCATTCCGATTGTTAATACAGGGGCACAATGGTCCAACACCTTTCTTATAAATATCCAATTTGTTTTTCAAAACATTGAGTAGAACAACCGACGCACATAATAATGGATTTAGACCATACAAAAAGAGTTTTTTTTTTTTTTTTTTTTTGGTAGTTATGTACAAAAGGTATCCACCAAAAGCTAACCCCAAAAGACTGAAGAAGTATGAGTAAGAAAAGATACCAATGAAGTGAGAGTAGAGTTTTTAAACGTCAGCTTATTTAAACTACCAAAAAAAAAAGTTATAGAGCAATAGAAGATTCCAGATGGGTGTCAACAGGGCTGATCTAGATTCCAGATCAGAGTTTCAGTGAAATAATTGCCTCAGTTGTCATGGTTCTATAATTGTTCTTTCATCTAACATACACTTCTTTCAAGTTGAAAAAAAAATATTTTATTCCAACAAATGAAGACAAAAAAGCTCAAGGTGTTGAAGCTTACTACTTTCCACGTTAAATTGATACACGAGCTTGGGTGATTGATGAAGGATGTGAAAGAAAATAGAGATAATTGAAAGAGAAGGTGGAAGAAAGCGTAGTAAACAAAACAGAGAAAACTCACCTTAACAGAACTCCAAACATCCCTCCCAATGACTACAATTCTAACCACTTCAAGAGGAAAAACAATAGAGAATAGCAACGAGAAAAAAGATACAACTTAAAACATATTTACAGCAGATTCAGGTAGCAAATATCCAAACATAATGCTTGCAAAAGCCATGTATTAGTAAGGGAAACTCATCGACATAGAGACAGAGTAAGGAAGATAAGAACTTGTGTATATAACTGAAACCTAACCCTATGAAATAGGCTAAGGTCTCATCTCGCTCACTGTTGCTCTCTGAATACTGTTGCACAAGTCTCTAACTTGGGCGTCAGAGGATTAATCCCAGAGCCATCTCCGGATCTCTGCCTTCTGTGCTATTGCATGACAGACATTCAATATTTTACAGATTCTCGGTAGCAACACTACATATATGTTAATCGGTTAAACGGTTTACCAATTTTTTAAACTTTAAAATCAAAATGAAAATATGGTTTCAATTTTAGAACCAAAATCAAACCATGTAATAAACAGTTTCACGAATTTGGTGCAAATGATTCGATTCAATTTCGGTAAATACTTTCGGTTTCAAATTCACATCCTAACGAGAAGATGGATGAGTAAGACATCAGAACAAAATACAGAGAGAAAGGGAAAGGAAAGAGGAGATTCAAAAGAAAAGGCGGTGAAAGGTAAGTCAATGAGGGGTATTTTTGTAGGAAGGAAAAAATGAAATAGGGATTAAAATGGAGAAAGAGGAAGATAACAGTAGAATGTTATTCATTAAAAAAATAATAATAAAATAAAAAAAAATGGTAGAGAATGAGGATTACAAAGCTCATCGGGACAACACTAATGATCCAAAGGTAGGGGAGACTAGCTTCCGTTCAGAACCAAATAAAGTAAGAGAGTAACAGGTTTCTGAAAAGAAGGGAAGTTAGACGAGAAAAAGTAAGGACTGGCCCACCTCTAGCTTGGAGAATAAGTTTAAAAAAAATCTAACGACTAAAAGCGATTAGGGGGACATGTCGCTCTCTTGAGTCTTTGACTCTTGGATATCAAAGCCATTTTCCATATATGCAGTTCTTGTCGGGTTGGGTTTCCCTCCTTATGGAGGATGACCCAAGTATGCTCACCTTTTTTAGGTGAAGCCCATCTATGTTTGAGGCCCATGAGGAGGGAATTCTTATCATAAGAGTATTGATGAGGATTTACTCATTTAACTTTGTTCATATAATAGGGTTTAAGTAAAAGCAAAAGAGAGAGAGAGAGAGAGAGAGAGAGAGAGAGAGAGAGAGAGAGAGAGAGAGAGTGGCTATTGACAAAACTTGGAGAAGAAGAAAAAGAAAAGGAGTAAAAAAATTCTGGGTTAGAGAACAGTGCGCAGTCATCTTCAAGAGCTCGATTAGATGGCCATTCGTGATCCGATTGAGCTGATTTTTTGAAAAAAAATTTTGCAACACAACGATCTTCATTCTGTACAGTGTGATTGTCATTTGGAGTTTCCTAACTCAGTTTTCCAAAAACATTTTTGTTACCCCTATTTTGGTGAGATTTCTTCAATTTCTTTCTCTTTCTTTTGAGATTTTATCTTGTTGATGATGTTTGCCAAGGATATATTATTCTTGATGTTTGGAATGATTGTATGCCTTTAATTTCAGTTAGAAATAACTCTTATGTATTCCCATTATTGGAGATAGTAGATTTTAGTGGACTACGGTCCCGTGATTTTTACTCCTATCATTGGGGAGGTTTTCCATGTTAAATTGTAGTTGTTGATATGTATGTTTGTGTCTATGGTGGATTTGTTCACTGATTTATATATTTACTTACTTTCTTGGGAACTTGATTATTGCACGCATCGTGTTTGATAAATTACTCCATCAAACTCTACTTGATTGTTTCCTATTAGGTTCACCCCAAAAGGGAAAGAATTTGTTCCGCGCTTTTGTTAACCGGATACATCTCTTGGTTAGTCCCTTTTCTTCTCCATCAAAGTGGTATCAGAGCAAGGTTGTTTGTTAAGTTGCATATCTGGGCAGAATAATGAAAAATAATACAAGTAGAATAGTTACTTTGAATGATTCAAACTATCATATTTGAAAAGGAAAAATGGAAAACCTTCTTTATATAAAAAATTATTATCTACCAGTTTTTAATACCGAGAAACCCACTAATAAAACCAATGATGAATGGAATATATTTCATTAGCAAGTATATGGGTACATTAGACAATGGGTGGATGATAATGTGTTGAACATATTTGTGGAGAGACACACACACGCACTTTATGGTTAAAGCTTGAGCAATTGTATGCTCGGAAGACTAGAAATAATAAATTATTTTTTATCAAACAGATGATGGCTTTGAAATACCAAGATGGAACCCTGATGACAGATCACTTGAATTCATTTCAAGGAATTATTAATTAGTTGGCTACAATGGGTAGATACAGGGATTGTGGCTTATTGGTACTTTACTAGACTGATGAAAAACGTTTAGAACGTCATCGTCAAACTCAGCTCCAGATGGTATAATTTCAATGGATTTAGCCAAAAATAGTATTCTGAATGAAGAGATGAGAAAAAAGTCATATAATTCCTCTTTACCTTCAGACGCTTGTCACCGAGAAAAGGGGGAGGAGCAAAAGTAGAGATCTGAAGAATAGAGATAAGAGTAGAGAAAAATCCAACAAGTTTACAAATATTGAATGCTATTATTGTGGTTTGAAATGTCATACCAAGAAGTTTTGTCGAAAGCTAAAAAAAAAGAATAAAAATGAAAAAGCCAAAGAGAAGAAGAAAGATGATGATAGCAATGATTAAAGAGTTACTGCCATTTCAAAGGACTTTCTCATTGTCTATGATAATGATGTTATTAACCTTGCATGCCATGAGACCAGTTGGGTGATTGACAATGGTGCTTCCATTCATGTCACGTCTCGAAAGGATTTCTTCACATCTTATACATCCAGTGACTTTGAAATTGTAAAGATGGGGAATGATGGTTAGTACAATTTATTGGCATAGGAGATGTTTGTTTGGAAACAATATTGGCAGAATGTTAGTTCTTAAGGATGTGAAACATGTTCCTAACATTCGCTTGAATTTAATTTCTGCAGGTAGACTTGATGATGAGGAATTTTGTAATACTTTTGGCAATGGACAATGAAAGCTCACCAAAGGTATTATGGTAGTGGCAAGAGACAAAAAATGTTCAACATTGTATTTAATGCAGGCAAAGTTCTTTAAAGGCATTGTAAATGCAGTGGAGAATGAGGGTACTATTGAATTGTGGCACAAAAGGCTTGGGTAAATGAGTGAAAAAGAGATGATGATATTGCCAAAGAAGAAGATTCTACCTGGAATTAATAATACTCATCTGAAAAAGCGCGTTCATTACTTGGCAGAAAAGCAGAACAGAGCATTCTTCAAGGGTTCTCCTCCTTAAGGAAGTCAAATGTACTTGACTTAGTACACTCCAATATGTGGCCCTATGAAGACAAGAACACTTGGTGGGTCATTTTATTTTGTAACTTTCATTGATGATCACTCAAGGAAGTTGTGGGTTTATAAATTGAAGATAAAAGATCAGGTGCTAGATGTATTCAAGTAGTTTTTGGCCTTAGTTGAGAGACAAACTGAAAAAAAATTGAAATACATATACACAGATAATGGGGGAGAGTACTCAGGACCATTTGAATATTATTGCAGAGAAATGGGTATTCGACATCAAAAGACACCTCCGAAAACTCCTCAGTTGAATGGCTTGGCAGAGAGAATGAACAAGACATTGGTGGAGAGAGTCAGATGTTTGCTTTCACAAGCAAGGTTGTCAATAGCCTTCTAGGGTGAGGCTTTAAGTATAGTTGTGTATGTTTTGAATCTAACACCATGTGTTCCACTATAGTTTGATGTACGAAATAGAGTTTGGACAGGCAAGGATGTCTCTTATAATCATTTGCATGTCTTTGGATGCAAGACATTTGTGTATATTTCCAAGAATGAGAGATCTAAACTTGATGTCAACATACAACAGTGTGTATTTGTGGGCTATGATCAAGATGAATTTAGTTATAAGTTATATGATCTAGTCAATAAGAAAATCATTAGAAGCTGAGATGTTGTATTTATGGAGGAGGAGACCATACATGATATTGATAATATAGAGAAAACAAGTCCTGAACCCAGTGGTGATTTAATTGATTTCAATCTAGTTCCTCCATCCCCAGTGTCAGAGCAAGTTGGAGATGAAATTCAAAATGATCAGCAAGGTATAGATGATGCAAATGCTCCCATACAAGTTGAGACAGATGATAGTCCTCATGGGTAATTATCTATACTAGAAGTTCCATCCCTGATTCAACTCAGGAGGTCTACTAAAGATTGATAACCTTCCACACGGTATTCTACAAGTGAGTATGTATTATTAATTGATAGGGGAGAACCCAAGTGTTTTGAAGAAACAATGGAAGATGAACACAATAATGAGTGGGTTGAAGCCATACAAGATGAGATGAAGTCATTGCATGAGAATCACACCTTTGAGTTCGTGAAATTGCCTAAGGGCAAAAGGGCTTTGAAGAATAGGTGGGTGTATAGGGTGAAACAAGAATAACACTCTTTACATTCACATTACAAAGCTAGATTGGTTGTCAAGGGATTCAGTCAAAGGAAAGGCATTGAATTTGCTGAGATATTCTCTCCAGTTGTAAAGATGTCATCTATTCATGTTGTTCTTGGTTTAGTAGCTAGTCTTGACTTAGAGATTGAGTAGTTGGATGTAAAGACTGCCTTCCTTCATGGTGATTTTGTAGGAAAATATTTACATGGAGCAACATAAAGGTTTCAAAGTTAAAGGAAAAGAGGGTTTATGTGTGCAGATTGAAGAAAAGTCTTTATGGCTTAAAGCAAGCACTAAGATAATCGTATAAGAAGTTTGAATCAATTATGGGGGAGCAAGGCTACAAGAAAACTACTTCTAACCATTGTATTTTTATACAAAAATTCTCTTATGATGACTTTGTTATTCTTTTATTGTATATAGATGACATGTTGATTGTTGGTAAGAATGCTTTAAGGATTGACAAGTTAAAGAAGCAGTTGAGTAAGTTTTTTGCAATGAAAGACTTGGGGCCAGTAAAATAGATTCATGGCGTAAGAATCATCCGAGATAGAAATGCTAAGAAGTTATGGCTATCATAAGAGAAGTACATTGAAAAGGTGCTTCAAAGATTCAAGATGAACAAAGCTAAAGTGGTTAGTTCTCCTCTTGCTACTCACTTTAGATTGAGCAACAAACAGAGCCCTTCTACTGATGAAGAAAACAAAGATATGGAAAGAGTTTCATATGTCTCTATAATGGAAGTTTGATGTATGCCATGATTTGCACAAGGCCATATATTGCTCATGCAGTGGGCACAATTAGCTCTCTCAAATCATGGGAGAGAGCATTGAAATGCAGTCATGTAGATTATGAGGTATTTTTGTGGCACTTCCAACTTGCGACTTTGTTTTGGAAATGAAAACCTTTGTTGGTTGGTTATACAGTTGCAGATATGGCCAGAGATATTGATTCTCGTAAGTCTACTTCAGGTTACTTGATCACTTTCTCAGGTGGTGATGTGGCTTGGTAATCAAGACTACTGAAATGTGTTACACTTTCTACTACCAAAGTAGAGTTCATTACAGTAACGGAAGCTTATAAAGAGTTGCTATGGATGAAGAAGTTTGTGCAGGAGCTTGGTTTTAAGCAAGATCGGTAAATGTTGTTTTGTGATAGTCAAAGTGCAACCACCTTAGTAAGAATTCAACTTTTTATGGTAGCTCAAAGCATATTGATGTGAGGTATCATTGGATAAGAGATGTTCTAAATTTCAAGTTGCTAGAAATTGAGAAAATTCATACAGATCATAATAGTTCTGATATGTTGACGAAAGCCTTACCAAGGAAGAAACTTGATGTTTATCATTTGATCGATAGTATGGTAAATTCTTCCACATAGTTAGGAGGGAGAGATTTGTTTGGTTGGGTTTCCCTCCTTGTGGAGGATGGCCCAAGTATGCTCACCTTCTTTAGATGAAGCCCATCTATGTTTGAGGCCCATAAGGAGGGCATTTTTGTCACAAGAGTATTGATGAGGATTTACTCATTTAACCTTGTTCATCTAATAGGATTTAAGTGAAAGCAAAAGGGAGAGAGAGAGTGGGTATTAGCAAAACTTGGAGAAGAAGAAAAAGAAAAGGTGCAGAAAATTTTTGGGTTAGAGAACAGTGCACAGTCATCTTCAAAAGCTCGATCGGATGGTCATCTATGGTCCGATTGAGCTATTTTTTTATAGCAGCTTCGCAACACACTAGTCTTTATTGTTTACGGTGTGATTGTCATTTAGAGTTTCCTAAATTAGTTTTTCAGTAATGTTTTCGTTGCCCCTATTTTGGTGAGATCTCTTCAATTTCTTCCTCTTTCTTTTGAGATTTCATCTTGTTGATGATGTATGCCAAAGATATGTTGTTCTTGATGTTTAGAATGATTGTATGCCTCTAATTTCGATTAGAGTAGACTCTTTTGTATTTCCATTATTTGGAGATAGTGGATTTTAGTGAACTACGGTCCTGTGATTTTTACTCCTCTCATTGGGGAGGTTTTTCATGTTAAATTGTTAGTATTGATATGTGTGTTTGTGTCTATGGTGGATTTGTTCACTGATTTATGCATTTAGTTATTTTCTTGGGAGTTTGATTATTATACGCATTGTGTTTGATAAATTACTCCATCAAACTCTACTTGATTGTTTCCTATGAGGTTCACCCAAGAGAAGAAGAATTTGTTCTACACTTTTGTTAACTGGGTACATCTCTTGGTTAGTCCATTTTCTTCCCTATCAGTTCTTGGCTTCTTCTTCTTCTTCTTCTCTCTCTCTCTCTCTCTCTCTCTCTCTCTCTCTCTCTCTCTCTCGCATAAGTGCTAAGTGGAATATATAGCAGACTTCGGAGACCCTACCTAGCCTTTAAATCGTTTTTCCCAAGTTGATGAATAGTGATTTCTTCTTTGGCCTTAATGGGTTGCTATTAGTCTCCATGATAAATTGATAATATTTATTCAATCTTTTTTATATTCTATATTTTAAATTCAGGTTTATACCTTCTTCCCGCCTTCCCATTCTCTCATCTTCCATGTTCTTTAATCTGTTCTTTTATGTTTTTTCTCTCTTCCTGATTGCTCTGATCTGCATAAATTGGTGTTTATAGAAAACCATTCTAATGCTAAGAAAATATGGCATCGGAATCTACAAAGGTTGTGGTGGAAGAAAGGAAGAATTTGAGGAAAAAAATAATTTTATAATATTTCTTTTCCTATTATTAGGAAAAGAATTTTATATTATTTATTTTCCTAATAATTTTGATCTTATCAATTATGATAAGATTGGTTTTAGTTTAGTTGTTGGCTTTCAATAGGAAACTCATTACTCAGTTGGATGTTTCTAAAACATTAACTAATAGGGGATTCTAATTGGCTAAGAATACATGAGATTGACCAACCAAAAACAATGTGGTAGAGATACAAGAGAAGAGTTCTCATGGTTCTCTCCCTCCTCTAGAATCACCTCTCCCATCTACCTCTCTCTTTCTCTCTCTCTCTCTTTCTCGTTGAGTGATTGAGTATGACGATCAGGGTTTTATGATAACCCTGACTATTATGGAGGGGCTTAAATCCAAGGGAATGGAAAGTTGTACATCTAGGAAGAACGATTGAAACCCTCGTATTGATTATTTCTTGAATGGCCGACCTTACCGGTAGGATGATCTGAATCACTTTTGCAGATACTGTCTTTCAGTGGTATCAGAGCCTTCCTATGGGTGGGAGGACCTTCAATTTATTTTATATGACATATCGTATTTGATCCTAAAATTTCATTACAAAAAAAAAAAAACGTTGAGTTTTAGAAAGCCTACCAGTCCACCAGATACACCAAAAAACCCGGTCCAGCTCTTGCGGCTACCCTCTTGCCTTGCAGCCCTCTACTAAACCATCTGAAACTTTTCTCTTTGTAATACTAGCCATGGTCAGCTGCTACTAGCCTTGGTTGGCAGCAACCAATCATGGTCAATCCCTTGTTTTATTTATTTTATTTAACATATATATATATATAAATATAGGGAGAGGGATAGGTATGCCGCCGATATCAAGTATGCTAGCGGATAGCACCAATAGGAATACATGATGGAGTATCATTCAGGAAGGATATGAGGGTCATTTCAGAAAAAGGAAAAAGAGAGATAGACACAATGGGTGCTAGCATACTTGATATCGGCGGCATACCCAACCTTTTCCCATATATATCATACTATTATAGAAAAACATGTATTCATGCTTCGCGGATAATCTTTTCTTAGACTACTTCACCTTTCTTATTCTTCTCATTTATTTAAATTTCTTAATTTTAATCTTTCTTATTTTGCTATTTTTTGGGTACCCTTTTTTTTTTTAAATAAATATTAATTTCTTTA
>NW_024868521.1:47630-78976 GCF_013358625.1 Macadamia integrifolia | reverse complement strand
ATGTATTTTATCTTCAATCTCTCTGTATGACTATACTCATTTGTAGGTTTCCCTCTAACTGGAAAAGAAAAATTCTGAAGTGATGATGGACAGTATCTATATTTCCAGACTCCCCCATCCCCTGTTCTCTCTCTCTCTCTCTCTCTCTCTCTCTCTCTCTCTCTCTCTCTCTCTCTCTCTCTCTCTCTTTCTCTCTCTCTCTCTCTCTCTCGCATAAGTGCTGAGTGGAATATGTAGCAGACTTCGGAGACCCTACCTAGCCTTTAAATTGTTTTCCCCAAGTTGATGAATAGTGATTTCTTCTTTGGTCTTATTGGGTTGCTATTAGTCTCCATGATAAATTGATAATATTTATTCAATCTTTTTTATATTCAATATTTTAAATTCAGGTTTATACCTTCTTCCCGCCTTCCCATTCTCTCATCTTCCATGTTTTTTAATTTGTTCTTTTATGTTTTTTCTCTCTTCCTGATTGCTCTGATCTGCATAAATTGGCGTTTATAGAAAACCATTCTAACGCTAAGAAAATATGGCATCAGAATCTACAAAGGTTGTGGTGGAAGAAGGGAAGAACTTGAGCAAGAAGGTGTTAGGAAAAAATAATTTTATAATATTTCTTTTCCTAATAATTTTGATCTTATCAATTATGATAAGATTGGTTTTGGTTTAGTTGTTGGCTTTGAATAGGAAACCCATTACTCAATTGGATGTTTCTAAAACACTAACTAATAGGGGATTCTGATTGGCTAAGAATACATGAGATTGGCCAACCAAAAACAATGTGGTAGAGATACAAGAGAAGAGTTATCATGGTTCTATCCCTCCTCTAGAATCACCTCTCCCATCTCCCTTTCTCTCTCTCTCTCTCTCTTCCTCATTGAGTGATTGAATATGACAATCAGGGTTTTATGATAACCCTGACTATTATAGAGGGGCTTAAATCCAAAGGAATGCAAAGTTGTACATGTGGGAAGAACGATTAAAACTCTCGTATTGATTTTTTCTTGAATGGCCGACCTTACCGGTAGGACGATCCGAATCACTTCTGCGGATACCATCTTTCAGTGGTATCAGAGCCTTCTTGTGGGTGGGAGGACCTTCAGTTTATTTTATATGGCATATCGCATTTGATCCTAAAATTTCATTAAAAAAAAAAAAACGTTGAGTTTTAGAAAGCCTACCAGTCCACTAGATACACCAAAACCCGATCCAGCTCTTGCAGCTACCCTCTTGCCTTACAGCCCTCTACTAACCAATCTGAAACTTTTCTCTTTGTGCGGCTAGCCATGTTCAGCTGCTACTAGCCTTGGTTGGCAGCAACCAATTATTTTATTTAATATATATATATATATATATCATACTATTACAGAAAAGCATGTATTCATGCTTCGTGGATAATCTTTTCTTGATCTACTTCACCTTTCTTGTTCTTCTTGTTTATTTAAATTTCTTAATTTTAGTCTTTCTTATTTTGCTATTTTTTGGGTACCCTTTTTTTTTTTAAATAAATATTAATTTCTTTATTTTCAATTAAAAAAATCCAAATATTCTAGATTCACTCTCCTCAATTGCTTTCCTTATTTCATTTAATTCTTTTTTAAACATATATTTTCTTTATTCGTCTCACATCCTCCACTCTCATCGCACTCCTCACAATCTATATTATCTATATATTTACACCAAAAAAAGAAAACCTATATTTTCTAGATTCTCTCTCCTCAATTGCTTTCCTTTTTTTTTTTTTTTTTTTTTTCGTTGAAACTAATTTCGTTTGGTTTCTTTTCAATAGCAGGTCTTTTATTTCTTTCCAAATTTTAGTTGTGAGATTTCCTTTCTATAATCTCTCTCTCTCATCCTCCCTCCCTCTTCTTTATCAATAATAAATCTTTTATTTCTTTTTCAAATTTAAGATATGAGATCTCCTTTCCATAATCTCTCTCTCTCTCTCTCTCTCTCTCTCTCTCTCATAGAAGAATATTCATGGAAGAGTGTGCACTCAAAGTATTTGGCTTCTAACATTTGAGTTCTTTGGTTTTTCCAATTTTTTGAGGTTTTTAATCTTCATCACTCTTCCCTTCCTGAATCAGAGAGTGTGAACGAATGAGAGATAGAGAAACCACTTCAAGGTAATCGACCTCTCTTCTCTCTTTTTCTTCCATTGTCTTATTTCCTTCTTTTGTAGGGTTTGGATCTGCTTTTGTTTGTTTCGTTTTTTTCTTTGAAATCTTACTAGTATTACTGTATGATTTGGTTCCCTAAGTATTGTGTCTTTTTCCTTCTCTCAATTTTTTTTTGGTTTGGAATGCTCTGTTGGTTTATTAAAACATAAGAGTATGGATTTGTTTCTTTTATTTTTTAATCTTAAGTATTAAGTAAGTACAAATAAGCAAGTGAAAAAATGATGTGTCACTTTTTGGTAAACTTGAATTGAACACATTAAACTCCACCTGCTCAACTTCCCACCTCACCTTTACGAAGCCTCCATTGTGCACAGGCACGTATTCCTAATCAAACAACAACAACAATTAAAATCCCATTTCTCTTTTTATAGCAAATTTTCCAAGCAAGAACTGAAGCTCCACCTCAAGTTTCTGAACGAGTTCTTTCACGGTTGGAGCATATATGGTAATTGTAATAGCTGTCCACATTCGGCAAACCCACCTGCAGAAAAGTGATAGTGTTCCTATGTTTGGGGTTTACCTACCAAATGTAAGTCTTCATGATCCAATTCTCGTATTCATAGTTAATTAAGTATATCTAGTAATGGTCATGGCTTTACATACAGATGCCAAGCTCAGCCAGGTTATCACCTCCAGCAACTCTTCAAGGGTTCCATACCCACCTGGGAAGGAAATAAAACAACCAGAATGGCAGCCCATCTCAGCTAGTCTTTGGTGCATGTCACCTACAGGTTTCACCTCTCCCTCTGTTTCTTCTGTTATCTGATTAGAAAATAAATATAAACAAAAATCCAACATTAAAAACAACAGGAATGGGTATGGGAAAATAGAAACGTCCTAGAATAAAAAATCCAGATGAAGTTATAGACATCTTTACACGTGAGAGTTTTGGAGGATCCTGAGACAAAAGAAACCAATTAAAAAGTAGGGTAGAGGCAGAGAATAAAAATGCAGAGCAGAGGAAATACGATTGTTGCTCTGGTTCTGCTTGTTTTTGGCAAGCTTTGGATTCTTATTGTTAATTAACAGAATTGTTAGATTTATTTTTACGCACAGGATACTACGACAAATTGTTAGATTTACTTTTATATATTTGATAGAAGTCCCCAATTCTTGTTTTGACACTGCTAGCCCTTTTTTTTTTAATAGGTAGGGAGGGAAGTAGGTAACAACCTGGAGGCTCAAACTTGAGACCTCCTAGCGAGTATGGGTTTTTTGCACACCATAGCTCACCAATTGCGCTAGGCAATTGTTGATAAATCAGAAGGTTTCTGGTATAAATTTTGTATTCATATATCTGTAGTATGCAACTTTATGTAACTATTCTTCTAGGTATTTGTGTTCAAATTTAATTGGAATTGCTTGGTGTATGAGCCAATCAGGTAAGGCTCTGTCTTTGAGATGTGCATCTTATTCCTAAAGCAATTAGAAAGTAATTTTGTTCAAATATTCTGGGAGATTTTCAGCTTAAGTATATAACTAACATTGTGAAGGTGAAACCATCTTCGTCATTGTGTTTGAGATAAAATGATAGGAGACAATCATCCCCCTTCAACTTTTAAATGTTCTCTTTCAACGTTTTATTTTTAAATTAAATTTATTTTTTTTCTATTCCTTTGATTAAAACCTTACTGCTCGCTGGTAATGATATTACAAGGATTTTTGAAAACAGATTGCTGGAAGGATTATTACTAGCAATTTAATTATGCCTTTTTAGTAATGCTTAGTTGATCACTTTATATATGGGAAATAATTACAGGAAAATAAAATTATTTTTTACTTCTCAAGTACAATTCTGCAGACTTCTTATTTGAATGATTATTCATATTTTTGGTTCTTTTGTTGTTTCAGTTCTTCTTATTCTACTTAAATTCATGTTTTAGTCTTTTGAACTTTGAATTCCAGTTCATTAGATATGAAAAAGGAAGATATATGTGATTCAGTATTTCATGTTCTTATGTGGAGCAACTTCCATGGACACAAGCAAGGTGCTATATGCAATAGTTTGCTTTGCAGTGTACCTTTGACGGCACTAACTGATCTATGTATCTCTGTATGCTTATAAATGGAAGCAGATTTAGAAGCAATATTTAAAAGCTTGCTCCATCAACACAATCTTAGTTTAATTGACCATCAGTCCAAAAGTTCTGGACCATGATATAATGTTCATATAATCATTATAATATGAAATTTCATGCACTGAAGTGCTTTGTGAGCTCGACCAGCTGGTGCATACTTGTTCTAAAGAAAAGATTAGTCAATAATTTATTGGTTACTTTTTAGCACTAGCTTCTCTCTTGTTTCTTTGTGTTTGGCATTGTGCATGCCTATGTTTGACTCATGTTGACCTCATTTTTTCTTTCTATTAAAGATATAATTTGAAGTTTAATGGTGTATTTTCAAATGACTATCTAAGGGTTGCTATGATTATGGTGCTTAGCAGTTTGAATGGAATAACTGACCTGACTATGTATATGATCTCAAGCTATGGCCTCAGGTATGGTGTGCCTAAGTGTCTCACATGGACAAGGCATTATACAGTATCCAATTCAGATGCGTGAGATGATAAATTAGATTATAAATTATGCTGCTAATAATGATTTTCTTTGCACTTAATTCTTCCTGAACAACTAATTCATTTAATGGTTTGGCTTAAATTTATCTCAACTTTATAAGTTTAAAAGATGAAATATTATTTGTATGATCATCTCCTTTCTAGTCTCATACTTGGCTTCCTCTTTCCTTGATCAGAGATTTTATAATTTAAATATGGACCTTTAACTCAATTGGTAGAGTACTTGTGGTGTGGGAAATGGTTCCATACCTCAAGAGGATGGTGGTTCGAATCCATCAAGCTCCTTGTCTATATTTTCCTTTTAACCTCAACGGTAGTATCATGAGAATATCTTGATTTTTAAATAGGAAAAACATAACAATTTCTTAAATGAATTCTGTAAGGTTGGAAGTGGTTAATTTTTTGCAATTTTTCTGAGATATTGACCGATGAGTTAAACCAAGTCAGCTTAACACTTGGACAAGTTGGAAACTTGATTTGAGTGACAAATTTTATTCAATAATATTGAATTTGAGTCGAGTCTCCCATGTAAATAGTAACTAATCAATGTGTGTGTGTGTGAGAGAGAGAGAGAGAGAGAGAGAAGAACATTTTTATTGTTTGAAAAAAACATTTAACCACTAATTGTCTAAAAATAAAAGCCATAATTGACTATCATTGTTTGAAATTTATAAATTTTATATTTAATAATCATTTTAAACTACTATTTGCTTCAATGGATATGATATATGATTGAAAATACTTTTATTTTGATGTTAGAAGTTTTACTCTCTCTCTCTCGCACACGTGCATTTTTAATATATATATATATATATATGTGTGTTAAATCGTTTTTGGCTGTCAGCCTGAATGGCACTCCCCTCTCCACCCCTTCTTCATTCTTGCTGTTGCCGGGACAGCCTCTGGCTGGCCCCTTTGGCGCCGCCTACCGTGTCGCCATCTTTCCTGTGGGTACGATCTATAGGAATCCAAAAAAAATTACTGCAAAGTATAGCATTAGTTGGCGGCAGAAAGAGACACAGGGAGGAGAGGGAAGAAGAAAAGGAGAAGTTAGGGTTCTAGAAACCCAGATATTAAAAGACACTTCTGCCCTCAGTTTTAAGTCATGGCTTTTAAAAAGGTTTGGAGTTGAAAAAATGATGGGCTCTTGGCCCTTATCTATTTAGACAAAGTTGTCTATTCAATTAAGGGTTTCATAAGCCTTATACCTGCATAAAATGTGTAGCCCAACCCATCTTTTCATGACAATGGTCCCCTTAATATTAAATCTCAGAGTTATATGGAAATATGAGTGGGTTATAGGCTTTTGGGTTTATAGGCGGGAGATGGTGCATATTAGATATGCTTTTATGGGTTAATTTTAAATCTTTTATGAATTTTTGGACCAATGGAATTTTTCCTTCATGAGGCTCATGAGTTTACTTGGCATCATTTCCAAAATCCAGATCCGATCGTGGTTTTCTATTTCAGGCCTATACTTGATGCCAAAAGGAGATTTTGTCTTTTAGGACCAAATGTCGGTCTTGCCAGCCCAGCATTGTTCTTGGGCTTGGGTTATTATATCAAACCAAATGTTTCTATTAGACATGGGAATTTTTTTTTTCTTTTTTTGAAACCAGATTTGAATAAAATGAGATTTTTTGTTTTAAGAAATTAAAACTAAACCCTTGTGGAACATTGACCTTTTGTGGTGTGGCCTACCTATGGGACCCACCTATATTTTTTTAAAAATTTTCCTTGTAACATTAAAGAGCTTAATGTTGGAGAAAAGTTTTTAGAAGCCCATATTTGGCTAATCCCTTTGTTCCAACTCTTTTTTTTTTTACTAGCCATTTTAAGTGACCCATTGTTGGGGTACTTACTAGCTTCGAATAATTAATATTTTCTATATGGTTAATATCTCTAATAGTTAATAATTTATGAAATTATTAATATAAAGGATATCAATGTGTACGAAATTAATGAGTTCAATGGAGAGTCCAATACTGGTACCAAACTTATGAAAATTATTAATTTTTTCTATTTTTATTTTTACAATCTAAGACCTTAGTTTGACTAGATGGCATGTGAAAATTAAAATTTGTGCATTTTAATGGATTTGTATATTTTGTTACATAAGATGTAATAGTCTATTTTACTAAATGTTAGTGAGATAGAGTGTGCATATGTGAGGTGTGTTGCACCATGGGTTAATAATTTTATTTTGTACAAAGAGCCCAAATAGGCTTGTAACTTAAAGTGTTAGGTACTATTTTTAAAAAACAGTGCTCATTAGCTAATTTGTACATCTATATAATCTGAGTTTCTTAAAACCTTAGTGGACCCATGGGCCCCTGTTCCCATATAATTAAATATGATTTAATGTTTGGTTTTTGGCGTGTAGTATTTACATGTACATGAGATGTACATATGTGAAAAATTGCGAAATGTTGGCAATTTAAAATGTGATTTTGTAAATCTTAATTTCCACATAAATAAAATGAAATGATCAAATGCATGCGTTCGTTAGTGGTTATGGGATTTAAAATGAACCAAATAAATTGATTTTTATGTGGATGGCATGCATATATGTGATTGTGAAATTCGTCTCCTATGATATGTTTACTTTCTCTCTCTTCCTTTTAATCCTTTTTATAAACTCATGTATTCCCCTTGGGCAGCCCAATTGGTGGGTTGGTTTCCTAAGGTTTCTTTAATAAAGATAATGTAAAATAAAATTAGGATTTTATTTTATCATAAGATGATCGAGAGATAAACGATGACAATAATCGTGAGACAATCGAAAAAGTTAATCAAGGGTTGATCGGAGGTGTTGATAGCTTAGAAGAAGCGACCAAGATTAAGATAAAATTTTATTTTTGTTATCTTCAATGTAAGAGTCATTTTTATGTAACTTGCATTCACATTATCACTTAACTTAGATTGAATTGGAGTAGCTAATGAGGCTATATTACTTCCACTCATCATAGAATCAAACTGACTTGCATAAGATGTAAAGTCAATTTGACTCTGGATGCCATCCCATAACCACTATAGTTAATAATTTACATGTGATGATTATTTTAATTATTCAATATAAATTTTTGCTTTTATTACATATGATGTAAGGTTAGTTTAAATCCATATAATGCAGTGTATGATAATGCATTGAATGTATGTCTATATGATTATCTATGTATATGCATTCCTATTCCCCTTATAATAAAGTAAGTGTGATATGGGAAACCATAACCGTTAGGATTTTCATGGCCTTCTGTGGTCGGTGAGCTTAGAGGTTTGATAGGTCAATTCTGACAAATGCTGATAGGATAATACTTGTGATTGATCAATGAATGGTCTACACTCATCTCTTATGTGATAAGTAGAGGACATGGTCAGTAAGAGCTATACTGCAATAATAGACATTAGCTCACGATGCCATGATTTACTCTGAGACAATGGGTATATACTTAACCTGAGTATGTGTCAACCGATAGGAATAGATGTGATACTCAGGTGGTCAAAATTATTGAAAATCTTTGTGATGGACAGAATCAGTCTAATCAATCAACACGTGTACAATGAACTCCGATAGGTTAAGTTGTGCATATAAGAGTTGAACTATTTCAATTCGTACCCCAAAGCTTTGAGGAAAGCTTAAGATGTAAGAAATCGTTGATTGAACTTCGCGCACTTGTATGCAATGGCATGTATCTGTAAATTAATTATATATAATTATCCATTTTACCATCACTAATCCATTAATTATTATAATGTTGGCCCTTTATCTAATCTAATTGTTTAGAATAGACAAGACTATTTACTCATGCTTGTATTTGAGTAAATTGATTTATCCTGAGAGATAATACTTTTTTCTTAGTTGATTTTGTGATACTCTTTATATATTACTAAGGGTTATAGACATGATGAGGATGCTAAGGAGATGCTTGATGAGTAAACTAAAGATACTCATTGATCATCAACTAAAGTCTATCATATTACCCAAGATGACTTAAGGTTCTCCAATTCTTGACTATGTCATAATAATGATAGATCACTCTATGAGATTGAAATCCCTTAAGTTAAACATGGATGCTTATTTCAATGTCTTAATCATGTCACCGACTACATGTAATGTAATATGAAAAGTCAGGGTAATAGTAATGGTGTTTATAGTTTTCTCTTCATGTTCAATGCCCAATGGTCAAAACAAGAAGAAGGAATATTTGGGTGTGACCCATGTGTCAAATACTATGGGAAAGAATGATAAAGAATTGTCAGCTTTACCTAGCCACCTTATGAAAGTAGCTGGATAAAATTTTCATAAAACACTTGTCCTATTTGAATATACTGTGTTGGTATGACCGACCGCCACATGATATGTATAGACTTTGGTTCCTTATGCATATTGACAAACTAATTGTATGGTTTAAATATGACAAGAATATTTTATGAAAATTAAAAATCATATTTTAATTGAGACTAGAGCAGTTACCATGATATGGTAATGAAAAAAAAATTAAATTTATATGTGTGCTCTAATTAACTTCACACGTTTGGCGCTTATTGTAAGGTTGTATAGAGTTGATAAAATTTATAAATTGGGAGGGATAAGCCTCCAGAATGTCTAAAGAAAAATCCTATGTCAACTTATAAATCCTATTTATAAGGACATATGACCAAGTCTTTTTCCAAAATGCTGCATAGCTATTTGTATTTTAGAGTTAATTTATACTAATGTAGGTCATCCAGTAAATAATCTATCTAATGAAGGTATGAGTGTTAACTCTTGTATAGGATGAAGACACAGAGGATAACGAAAAATTGAGCTTTAGAATAGTCTTTTTCATTCTTACAAAGTCTAGATTTTTATAGATCCACTAGAAGGTTATGCCCATTGGATGTAAGTAGATCTGTATAAAGATGAAAGAAAAGGTTGAAAGAAAGGAAAAATTCAAAGCATGATTGTTGACAAATGGTATACCCTTAAGTTTTCATTGTTGATAGATGCACACTATGATAGTCACAGATTCGACAGTGAATATCTTGAAAAACTATTAAGATATAATAGTCAAGAGAAAAATGCATGTTATTGAGATCTAATCGATCTTTTAAGAGTTTCTATTATCTGAAATATTCATCTTTGATCAAATAAAAAATCATTTGTTTTGATCAATTTTTGGATGGACCATATATTCAGTGAGAATATAAATTTTTTTAGCATAAAATAGTTGGATTGCTATCAAGCTTTAGTAATTGAGAATTATTAAGAAGTGGACCTAAGTTCATAATGTTACTACTTGTCAATCTAAGTAATATCTGATTATTTGGACATTTGATAAGTGTGACAGATAATCCATAATATTCAAGGATTTGTATTTAAGTGATAATGTTATGTTTTGGAATAGTTCTAAAGAGTAATTTATCTTGGATTTCATTATAGTAGTGGAATGATTGGCAATTAACCGAGTTGTTTGATTGATAACCAAGTTCTTTACTAAATAAAAGACTATTAATCTAGATAGCTGATGAGATTAGCTCAAATGAATAATTTTTCAAAAACCCTTTACTAAGAGGTTGATGTAGGATGTGTATATGTTGAGAACATATGATACAACTTGATGGCTTTGATGCACAAGTGGGAGTTTATTGGAAATGTTTCCATCATCATTACTATATTTAAATAGAAATGATATAAATTAATTTTGCATAATTTAATAACGGGTCTTGGTAGGTCCTTTAGTTTTAACCTAAAATTATTCACGACTAGGGATAGGATTGCATATCCTCTGTAAATGGTCGTCGTATTGTGTGTATCTAGGAATAGAGATTCTAAGGCACAAGTGCGAGTGTACATACAGTGTGTATATTAAACCGGGTCATACCAGAATTTCAAGTGTGTCTATTGATTTGAAATGAAATTCTCGTGAGTAGTGTACGATTAGTCCTTTGACCTTAGGGGTTCTTATCGATGCGATCACACATTGTGAGTTTTGATACACCAACGGTTGATGTCTCTCTGACTATATATCTGTGTACGAAAGAAATTCCTAATAAGGAATCCACTACCCTTATTAGGAGAATAACAAGGAGAGAGAATGACTGTACTTGGTTGGACATAAATCTAGTACCAGTGGCATTTTTGTAAATTGTTTACAAAGTTTTTGAAATTAATATTATATATTAATATTTATTTTTGTAAATGATTTTGAAAAATGTTTTCTTTGGTCCAATCAGAATTATAGAATCTCTAAAAATTTTCTATAGACTGGAGATATGACAGTATACACATGTCCTATAGTCTATAATGTGATATTATGTTATGGAGAGACTGATGCATAATATTCTACTTAAATTGGGTAATGATTGTTACATCTATGTAGCATTATATGTGTTGGTTAGCCCTGTATTATGAATGCAGTATAGTTAAGATGCATAGAATGCTAGGTGGAATCTCAATAGGATCCTACTCCTTTCCTTTAAGTTCAACCTATATGTACAACATTTTAATGGTCATGAATTATTTTTGTGATGTAAGATTTTGGATCCTCATAAGAGATGAGATCTCATATTAGGATGGAGGAGATTGTTAGGAAAAAGGAATTTTATAATATTTCTTTTCCTATTATTAGGAAAAGAATTTTATATTATTTATTTTCCTAATAAATTTGATCTTATCTATTATGATAAGATTGGTTTTGGTTTAGATGTTGGCTTTGAATAGGAAACCCATTACTTAGTTGGATGTTTCTAAAACACTAACTAATAGAGGACTCTAATTGACTAAGAATACATGAGATTGGCTAACTAAAAACAACATGGTAGAGATACAAGAGAAGAGTTCTCACGGTTCTCTCCCTCCTCTAGAATTGCCTCTCCCATCTTCCTCTCTCTCTTCCTCTTTGAGTGATCGAGTATGATGATCAGGGATTTATGAAAAATCTGACTGTTATGGAGGAGCTTGGATCCAAGGGAACACAAAGTTATACCTGTGGGAATGACTCATTGTGAAAGGTTTAAGATCGTGTGGAGGCTTTGCACTTGTGGAATTTCAGGCAGCAATCGAGACCCTCATTTTGATTATTTCTTGAATGGCCGACCCTACCGGTAGGAGGATCCGAATCTCTTCTGCAGATATCATCTTTCAGAAGACTGCCAATACGGGTATGAAGAAGGAAGTCATGAAACAGAAAAAGCTAAAGCGTCAACAACAACAACCTAAAGTTGAAGAAGTTGCTACTGTTGTTGTGAATGCTGCTGAATCTGATCCTTTCACAGAGAATTATGGTGATGTTCCGTTATTGGACCCGCATTCAGAGGCAGAGACGGGTAGAAAATGGACTACAATTGAACTTCTGAATGAGGATTTGAAGGATAAGGAGATATTGGTTCGTGGGCGAGTGAAGACCACCCATACTGTTGGGAGAAGTACTGGTTTTTTGGCGGTGAGAGAAAGGGGTTTTACAGTGCAGTGTGTGGTGAATGCAAAGCTTGTCAATGAATAGATGGTAAAGTTTGCAACAAGTTTGAGCAGAGAATCTGTTGTCGACATAGAAGGAATAGTCTCAGTGCCTAGTGATGCAATTAAGGGTGCATCACAGCAAGTAATTTTTGATCTTTTTAGTTCAAGGGCTGCAGTTTTTATTTTTGAGAATACACAAGAATTGATTCTTCGTCTTTTAGGTGGATGTTCAATTGAGAAAAATTTATTGTGTTAGCAAAGCTATCTCAAATCTACCTTTCAACATTGAAGCTGCCACCCGAAATGAAAAGGAAATTGAGAAAGCTTTATAGGTATTTTTACTAAGATGAATTGCTATGGTTTCTATCTTTATTTTGAGAGTTGTGAGTTTGTTATCTTATGCTATTCCAGCTGAGTAACTAAATTAGCAAAGTATGCTGATTGATATTTTGACAATAGCTACTAAATTTGGTATAGTGTGCACATAACTTGCTTTCATATTGCATTTCTGATAAACACATAGCTTATGATGTATTTTTAATAAAATTTTAGCCTTGTTGTTTACATATTTTTCTGTAATAATTTGTACTTTTTCTTGCATATTTTTCATTCACATGTTCAAGGGCAATGTATCCAGCATTGTAGTTTCTATTGTCCCTGTATTAATTGACCATCATCCTGATATTTACAGAGTGGTTGTTTGAGAAAATTTTTCCCAAACGCATTCCCCATGTTCCCAATGTTTCTTCCAATTGAAAGCTCCATTGATGCAAACAACAAGAGCACTCAGAATGCTTTCTGTAGAGCATCCCCTTAGTGTCTGAGTAGACATAGTTCTTACACTCATTGTAGTATTTTTCCTCTTATAAATGGATCTTCTATTGAATGGTGCAGGCTAGAGAACAACTTGTTCGTGTTAATCAGGACACATGCTTAAACCATATGGTTCTTTACTTGCGTATGCCTACCAATCAAGCAATTTTTTGTATCGAGAGCTAGGTTGCAAATGTAAGTGAACATACCAATCTTTATTTTCCCCCTTTATTTTCTTGCTATCATTGAACTTTAAAATTTAAGGTTTAGGGTTTCTCTCATATGCCTTTGAAAATTGAATCCTATGTGTGCTTAATTTTACTTTTGATGCTTGGTTCTTGGTGAGCTCTTATTGTTTAGTAAAAAAATGTGCAGAATACATGGGGTGAAATGTAGAAAAAGTAAATGATGCAGATGGGTGGGTGTCCTTCTTTAGCAAATGTTAAATGGTCTGTAATATTCATATATTTAATAAATTTACTTCCACTGCCATTAGGCTAGTAATTTATAGTACAACGAGGTGAGTTTGATTTCTTTTGCTTGTAAATTCATTTGTGCTACATTTGTTTCCAGGTTAAAACCACTTAAAAGGGAAATTTTCATATTATATCTAAGTTTTAAAATCTTCCTCTCATGTGGTTTTTACTTGGAAATAGATGGAGTATTAATTGAGAAGTTATATGTGGATGTTGGAGATCCAGGACTATTTTGGAATATGCCTGGGAAGCATTCTAGCTGTTCATGTGTGTTACAATCCCAGGTACCTTGCAATGAAACCAAAAGAAAAAGAAAGAGAGAAAAAAAGAAGAGATGAGAGAAGAGAGAGGTACAACCGAAGGAGACTCCCAAAAGATGAGAAGAGACTTGCGATCTTTCCAGAAGAGGTTGATCGCAGGTTTTAGTCCTTTACTTATATTAAAATAATGCTGAAAGTAAAAGACAATAGCACCCCCATTGCCCACTTACAAGAAAAACCACATCATAAGAATATGGGATCTGATGGGACCCAAAATACCCATATCAGTTTTAGAGTTTAGCGCAACACTCCCCCTCAAGCTGGAGCATACACATCATCCATGCTCAAACTTGGTACAACCATTACAAAAACTAGGAGCAAATAGTGACTTAGTGAACATATCATCCAACTAATATGATGAAGGAACAAAAGGTGTCTCAATTAGCTTCTTTAGAACAACATCACGAACAAAGTGGCAATCCACCTTTATGTGCTTGGTCCTCTCATGGAAGACTGGATTACTAGCAATGTATGTCGTAGCTTGGTTGTCACAATACATCTGCATAGGCTTGGTCACTAGAAATCCAACTCCAAGAGTAAAGACTATATCCACACTAACTCAGCAGCGGTATGAGCCATAGCTCTGTATTCTGCTTCTACACTATATCGAGCAATGGTAGTCTACTTCTTGCTACTCCCGTAGCTAGATTACCTCCAATAAATGTACAATAATCAGTAGTAGATTTTCGATCATTAGCAGAGTCGGCCCAATCAGCATCAGAATAGCCAACTAGTTCCATATACCGATTAGGACGATAGATCAACCATTTTCTAGGAGCACACTTTAGATAATGAAGAACACGGATAGCAGCATCCCAATGTGATTTCTGAGGAGACTGTATGAACTGACTAAGGACTCCAACAGTATAGGAGATGTTAGAACGTGTTACAGTAAGATAAGTCAGCTTGCCAATCAAACTCCTGTAGTGATACACATCCTGAAGAGGTTTGCCATCATTAACACAAAACTTTTGGTGAGGATCCATAGGGATATCAACAGGTTTGGATGCAAGTATGCCAGTATCAGATAACAGGCCCAACACGTATTTCCTTTGAGACAGACTAATCTCTTTCTTACATCGGATCACCTCAATCCTAAGAAAATAGTGAAGTTGGCTTAAGTCCTTAGTCTGAAAGTATTTTTGTAGATAAGATTTCACTTCAGAAATTCCCTCCTTATTATTACCAGTAAGAATAATATCATCAACATAAACTACTAAGACATTTAGTTTATCACATCTGCGATGAACAAAGACAGAATGATCAAAATAACACTAAGAAAATCCACAAATAACTATGGTAGCACTAAACTTGTCAAACCATACCCAAGGGGACCGTTTATATCACACCCCGTTCACATAGAACTGGATCGGTGACTGGGTTCCCTCTGGGTAACCCAAAATCACCAGGATCATCTAATACAATAACCACAACACATCTAGCCACAAGTAATCAATGTGATATGATAATATACTATAGCGGAAGTCTTGTCATAAATGATTACCTGTAATTTTCCATATATTATTGATACCCAAATTGTTATACATAAAGTATTTACATGTGGATCCATAGGTATGATATTTACACCAGAAATAGAAATTTAATTATCGAAAGCACAAAAATGGAAATATACCAAAAGAATAAAAACGAGTACAGTCAATAAAATCTGTCACTATTACCCTGTAACACAACCCTCACACGGGCAGCCAAACCCGTGCTTGAATTCTTCAGGAGCCTACCAATCCCCCACTGGGGTTTCATCCGTGGGACCCAGTACAAGTTCCTTTATAGAATATCCTGCAAAATCATCTAAAATTATGTGTATACGAGGGGTAAGCTCAATAGCTCAGTAAATGAAAAGCAAGACGTACACAAGCAAATGCATTCAAATGATACTATATGCATGAGATTCATTTTAATCCTAGTCCACCTAAATAAATCATTCTAGGTTATAGGTAACATGCTACTCACAACCACAGTGCATGTATGTCCCGGGTTTGAGACACGCTCTTCATCCCATAATACGCGCATAGGGTTGTCGGAGAAGGCCCACCGAGAGCACTCAAAAAAGTAAATCGTGGCCGAACCACAACATAAATGTAAATAATGGTCGAACCACAACAAAAAAGTAAATTGTGGCCGATTCACAGTAGAAATTAAAAGCAGTACGATTAACCTTTTGAATATCACTAAGGTTTCCAACTATCCTAATAATCAATGAAGCGTACTTCTAACCACCATGGTAGTCTGGGACCGATGCTTTCCCCCAATGATAACCCAACACGTAAAACCTTGTTGGGAAGGGTCGTAGCAGGAGGGATTTTGATGTCCTAATCACATGCTCCTACATGAGATGGTACAACTGCATTGTACTTCCATGTCCCATTCTACGGTGTACCAATGCATTTGTTTCAAAGCCAACTACGATGTCTAATTTAGAAATCCCACACATGTTCAGCAAATCGGTATCATAAACATCACATGATAAATCCATTCTCAAGATTTCAACATATAACAATGCATATAGAAATTAAGATATAACATGACATGTTCAGTTCTAAATGCATCATTCATTTATCAACCATATGCATGAGAATAGGAATCGGAATGTCAGTATAGTCTATGAATATAGATGATGCAAAAAACACTCCAAAAATTAAGAATCAAAGTCCTCTCCCCACTTACCTATTCTTATAGAAGAATCAACACTTGCGGTATAGGTAAGATCTGGAGTGAGAAGATGAGTTTTTTGAAACCTAGCATAGACAAAGGGTTTAGAAATACATCCAAATAGGGACTATAATCGATGTAGGATATAGACATGATGCGTATAATAGTGTGAAGAAGGTTGTCGACAAGTTTGAGTTCAATCGGAGCTCATTTGAGCTACAGGTGGGTCATACAGGTGGGTAGGAGAACCCACCTATGCAGTCTGCCTAGACCGACAAGTCATACAAACGGGTTAGGAACCCACTGGTAGAACTAGAGGTGAAAGAATGACTAGTAGGTCACACCAGTGGGTCAGGCACTCGTCTCCCACATCATTTTTCACACATTCTAAGTTTCATCTACTTGATTGTACCATGGATCTAAGACAACAACAAGATTTGGGGGAAGAAATCATACCTTTACTTGGAAAAAACTCAAATCTCGGAATCCTCTTCCTAAACTCAAATACCACTTCAATAATCACCAAATCTTTGTTGCCCCCTCAAATACTTCAAAGAAATCACACAATGGCTTCTTTATCCTCTAGATTTAAACATTTACAAAGAGGGTTTCATCAAATCTCAAGGTTTATGGTGTTACCTCAAAATAAAGATCTTAAGTCACCGGATACTATTTCGGTGACGAAAAGGCGAGGTGTGGCTCCGAAATCTGAGGGATGAGTATCTTTCCCCTTCCTTCTCTCCTTCTTCCTCTTTTCTCCCTCTTCTTTACTCTTCTCACCCACTTTGCTAAAAAAATCATAAATGAGAGAGAGAGAGTTATAAAGGCTATTTATACCCTAGTGTTACAAATATCTTCTAAAGTTTGTTTAGTTTTGTCCATTTATGGACCGAATTGCATTAAACTGCATTTTTGGGTGAGGTAGCCGACATCATCGGGCATACAGACCTCATTATGACGAGGAGGCTGAGACATGTGCTCATCCAATCCGTGCATACTGGGGTCCACAATACCCCAACAGGTGGGTCACATTGGTGGGTCTCGCACCCACTAGTGACACCACCAGTTGGCCAGACAAGTCAATCTTTCTATAGGAAAATGGAGTCATAACATGTACTTCACTCTCATCACGTGTTGTGGATCAAGTTCCTATCATTCAAATATAATAACGTACCTTTCCTACTCATACATAGCCTTGTGATATGTGCAAGGGCACGACTTAGGCATGCAGATCATCTCAGGTACTAACTCAATCTCATCCGACCACCCCACATTCAACGTCACCCTTGCCATCATGTACCACAAGGTACCGATAACAATCCATTTCGGTTCAGACCCTGCAAGACCAAACGAGCCAACCAATCAATAAACCGGGTTTAAAGAGCAGGGCTCCACATCTACCCCCCCTCTTTAAAAATTTCATCATCGTAATTGAAGTTACCTAATAGTCTAAAAATTTGAGGATATTTAGCCTAGATATCAGCTTCTTTCTCCCAGGATGCTTCCTCAAGTGAACGATTGGCCCATCACACCTTTACAAAGACAATGGATCGGTTGTGAAAAGTCTTTATCTTCCGGTCCAAGATTTTAGCAGGCTGCTCCTCATAAGTCATATCAACCTCTAAGTACTCTGGTTCCACGGTTAGCACGTGTGATGAATCATGTACATTCCATTTCAGTATTGAAACATGAAACACATTGTGCACGTTGCTAAAAGATGGCAGAAGGGCCAGCATATATGCTACTGAGCCAACCCATTTCAAGATCTCAAACAGGCCAATATATCTTGGATTCAACTTACCCTTCCTGTGGAACCTGTGTAAGCCCTTGGTAGGAGAAATTTTCAAAAGCACTTTATCCCCTTCTTGGAATTTAATATTTTTTACGGTTGTCCGATAGCTCTTTTGACGGGATCGGGCCGCCTTGATTTTCTCGCGAATAACATCTACTTTATCGTAAGTAATCTATATCATCTTCGACCCAAGCATTCATTGTTCTCCTACATCATCCCAATATAAGGGAGTTTTCCACCTTCTGTCATACAATGCCTCAAATGGAGCCATTTTGATTGTGGCTTGATAGCCATTATCATACATAAACTCCATAAGAGGTATATTTTCTTCCCAGCTGCCCATTATTTCCATCACACATGCTCTGAGCATATCCACTACTAGCTGTATAGTCCGTTTAGATTTCCCATCAGTCTGTAGAAGAAAGGCAGTGCTTAGATTCACCTGTGTTCCCATAGCATACTGGAGGTTCTTCCAGAATTTATATGTGAACCTTGGATCTTTGTCTAACACAATACTCATCAGTACTCCATGTAAGTGAACAATATTTTCCATGTAAAGTTGTGCTAGCTTGCCATGGAGTAGGTAGTCTTGATTGGAATGAAATGGGTAGTTTTAGTAAGTCTGTCAACTATCACCCAAATTGCATCTATTCTCTTGGTTGAACAGGGTAGTCCAGTGACAAAGTCCATTGTAATCATGTCCCATTTCCACTCCGGTACTGGGAGTGGCTGAAGAGTGCCATATGGTCGGTGTCATTTTGCCTTGACCTTCTGACATGTAAGGCACTGTGCAACATATAGGGCTACTGTAATCTTCATCCATGGCCACCAATAACTTTGCTTAAGGTCTTTGTACATCTTGGTGCTTCCGGGGTGAAGCGTGTACTCAAAACTATGTGCTTCCTTAATTATTTTGTCTTGAATCCCCATGTCATTAGGTATACACAATCTGTCCTGAAATAATAATACTCCGTCGTTGGCTATTGTGAAGTCAGGATCATCCATCCTTTGGTCTTGAATTTTAACACTGATTTTTTGCAAGTCAGAATCTATGGGTTGTTTCATGATTATTTCATACCTGATGGATGGTTGCACCTGTAGGGCTACCAGGGAGAAGGTTAACTACTTAATATCCTCAGGCTGCTGATAAAGCTCTAAAGTAGACCCTTCATTCAAGATTATTTCATCCATTAATGTGACTTCTTATTTAGCTATGGCCTGATGGCCAAATAAGTAAGTGATACAATTTGGGCTTTCTAGCTCAATGCATCAACCACTATATTAGCCTTACCTAGATGGTATTGTATGTCATAGTCATAATCTTTCATGAGTTCTAACTATCTTTTCTGTCTCATGTTAAGATCCTTCTGGGTAAAGAAGTACTTGAGACTTTTGTGATCACTGAATATCTCGCACTTTCCCCATACAAGTAATGGTGCCAAATCTTCAGGGCAAAGATGACTGTTGCCAATTCTAGATCATGAGTGGGATAATTCTTCTCATATTCCTTCAACTATCTAGATGCATAGGCCACTACCTTACAGTGTTGCATAAGAACGCAAGCTAACCCAATTCTGGAGGCATCCGTGTAGACTGTCATCCCACTAGTACCTTCTGGTAACATTAGTACTGGGGCTGACACCAATCATTTCTTTAGTTCTTGAAAACTATCCTCACATTCCTTTGACCATTCAAATTTTCCCCCTTTTCTGGTCAACTTGGTCATTGGGGCGACGATTCGGGAAAAATTCTTAATGAACCGCTAATAGTAGCCTATTAATCTCAAGAAACTTCTGATTTTGGTGGCATTCTTGCAAGCTTCCCACTCTACGACTGCTTTTTCCCCGGGTAAACTTCGATCCCGTTCTTTGACACTATGTGCCCTAGGAATCCAATTGTTTCAACTAAAATTCACACTTGCTGAATTTTACATATAACTGATGTTCTCTCAATCTTTGAAGTACCATTCGCAAGTGTTGTGCATGCTCTTCTTCTATTTTTGAGTATATCAAGATGTCAATGATGAAAACGATAACCTATTTATCAAGAACATTATAAATACTCGATTCATCAGATCCATAAAGACTGTTGGTGCATTGATCAGCCCAAAGGATAGCACTAGAAATTCATAATGCCCATGTCGGTTCCTATAAGCCATCTTGGGTATATCACTGCTTATTATCTTGAGCTAGTAATAACTAAACCTAAGATCAATCTTGGATAAAACTTTAGCACCTTGCAATTGATTGAAAAGATCATCTATGCATGGCAACAGATACTGATTCTTGATGGTCAACTTGTTCAATTCCCGGTAAGTGATGTACATACATAAACTCCCATCCTTCTTCTTGACAAATAGAACTGGGGAACCCCAAGGAGAAACACTTGGGTGTATGAACCCTTTCTCTATTAAGTCCTACAACTGAGTCTGTAACTCCTTTAATTTAGGTGGTGCCATTCTGTATGGAGCTTTAGACATTGATGCCGCTCTGAGAGCTAAATCAATGGCAATTCTAATTCCCTGTTAGGTGAAAGCTGGGTTAGATCATCTGGAAAGACATCGGGAAATTCCCTAACTACATTTAATTCTTCTAATGGTGTGACATTTGCTCCTACATCTTGTACCGAAGCTAGCTAGCCCAGACATCCATCTTCCAATAACCTTACTGCCTGTAATACGGAGATAAGAATATTTATAGGTCGTTTTATCTTATCCGCTTGATACACAAGCTCTTCACCATCATCACTCACCACTTTAATTTGCTTCTTGGCACATATGACATTTTCCTAGTGACTAGATAACCAATCCACACCAAATACACTAAAATTCTATATATTAAATTTATTAAGTTGAGCATCCAGTTTCTTCCCACCTATCACAACGGAACATGGCCCATACACTTCATTCAACTGTGTTACCTTACCCGTAGGTGTGCTAACAATCAATTTTCTTTCTAAAGCCCTAGGTGTCACATCAATCTTACTAACAAATATTTTAGATATAAAGGAATGTGATGCATCAGAGTCAAATAATACATAAGTTGGCATTCCTGAGATAGATAGGGTACCTGCTACAACATCGGGGCTTGCCTCCACTTCTTCAGTTGACAAAGCATACATTCTTCCTTGAGGTGAGCCACCTTGAGTCAAGGCAGGTCTATGAATAGGAGGCTGGTTCTGCACCACAACTGGCTTGTATGGGCAATCCTTTGTAAAATTTCCAAATGAATGGCAAGCATAGCACCTATTTTGAAAGGCCAGCACTGGTACTGGTGCCCTCTGTATCTGGCTCTATGTAGTGGAGGTCAAGGTGGTCGTGGAGCTGTAGGCACTGTGCTAGTGTTCGGGTGAAAAGAATAGCTTATAAAATCATCTAAAAAGGTATGTACATGAGGGGTGAACTCACTATCTCAGTAATTGGAAAGAAAGACGCACACAAGTAAATGTATTCAAATGATACCATATGCATGAGATTAAGTTTATTCCTAGTCCACCTAAATAAATCATTCTAGGTCATAGGTAATGTGCTACTCACAACCACAGTGCACGTATGCCTTGGGTTTGAGATGCATTCTCTATCCCGTGATACACCCATAAGGTTGTCAGAGAATGCCCACCGTAAGCACTCAGAAAAGTAAATTATGACCGAACCACAATAGAAATATAAATTATGGCCAAACCACAACAGAAAAGTAAATCGTGGCCGAACCATAGCAGAAATTAAAAGCAGAATTATTGGCCCTTTGAATATGTCACCAAGGTTTCCAACTGTCCTAATAATTAGTCAGACGTACTTCTAACCACCACGATAGTCCACGATCGATGCTTCCCCCAGTGATAATCCAACACGTAAACCCCTGTTGGGGAGGGTTGTAGCATAAGGAATTTTGATATCCTAACCACATGCACCTATATAAGATAGTACAACTGCATAGTACTTTCATGTCTCATTCCACGGTGTACCAATATATTTGTTTCTAAGCCGACTACGATGTTTAATCTAGAAATCCCAGACATGTTCAAAAAACCGACATCATAAACATCACATGATAAATCTATTCTCAAGATTTCAACGTATAACAATGCATATAGAAATTAAGATATAACATGTTTAGTTCTAAATGCGTCATTCATTTATCAACCATATGCATGATAATGGAAATCAGAATGTCAATATAGTCTATGAATGCAAAGGATGCAAAAAACACTCCAAAAATTAAGAATCAAAGTCCTCTCCCCACTTACCTATTCTTGTGGAAGAATCAGCACTCGTAGTACAGGTAAGGTCTGAAGTGAGAAGATGAGTTTCTCGAAACCTATCACAGATAAAGGGTTTAGAAATACATCCAAATCATGACTATAATCGATGTAGGATATAGACATGATGCGAATAATAGCATGAAGAAGGTTTTCTATGAGTTTGAGTTCAATCAGAGCTCATTTGAGCTACAAGTGGTTAGGAGAACCCACCTGTGCAGTTTTCCTAGACCGATGGGTCATACAAGCGGGTCAGAAACCCTTCGATCTTACCCACCAGTAGAACCAGAGGTGCAGGAATGACTAGTAGGTCATACTGGTGGGTCAGGCACCCACCGGTCTTACCCACTGGTAGAACCCGAGAGGGTAGGTGTGACTGGTGGGTCACACTGACAGGTCAGGCACTAGTCGGTCTTACCAGTCGGTTCTCTCAGATTTTGTTGTTTTCCTTCTTTCTTTTATTTTAACTCTTGGAACCCCAATAGGGTGATTCCCACATCATTTCCCACACATTCGAAGTTTAATCTACTTGATTGTACCATGGATCTAAGACAACAACAAGATTTGGGGGAAGAAATCATACCTTTACTTGGAAAAATCCCAAATCTTAGAATCTTCTTCCCAAACTCAAATGGCACTTCAATAATCACCAAATCTTTATTTTCCTCCTCAAATACTTCAAAGAAATCACACAATGGATTCATTATCCTCTAGATTCAAACATATACAAAGAGGGTTTCATCAAATCTCAAGGTTCATGGTGTTACTTACCTAAAAATGAAGATCTCAAGTCACTAGATACTATTTTGGTGACGGAAAGGCGAGGTGTGGCTCCGGAAACCAAGGGGTGAGCCTCTTTCCCCTTCATTCTCTCCTTCTTCCTCTTTTCTCCCTCTTTATTACTCCTCTCACCCACTTTGCTAAAAAAACCATAAATGAGGGAGAGAGAGTTATAAAGGCTATTTATACCCTAATGTTAGAAATATCTTCTAAGGTCCGTTTGGTTTTGTCCATTTATAGACCGAATCGCATTAAACTGTGTTTTTGGGTGAGATAGTCGACATCATTAGGTACAAGACCTCATTATGACGAGGAGGTTGAGACACACGTGCTCATCTAAGCTGGGCATGCTGCGGTCCATAATACCCTAACAGGTGGGTCTCACTGGTGGGTCTCGCACCTATTAGTGACACCCACCAGTTGGCCAAACAAGCCAATCTTGCTATGTTTTGGGGCAAAATAGAGTCATAACATGTAATTTACTCTCGTCACGTGTTGTGGATCAAGTTCTTATCATTCAAATACGATAACGTACCTTTCCTCCTCATACATGGCCTTGTGATATATGTAAGGGCATGGCTTAGGTGTGCGGATCATCTCGGGTACCTGCTCAATCTCATCTGATCACCCTGCATTCGATGTCACCCTTGCCATCATGTACCACAAGACACAGGCATCGACCTGTTCTGGTTCAGACCCTATAAGACCAAACCAAACCAACCAATCAATAAATCGAGTTTAAAAAGCAGGGCTCTAGAGTTTAAGTCTATAAATAGCCTTGTGTAAGCGACACACACGACCTTTATTCTCCCCTGAGCAACATAACCTGGAGGTTGCTCGATATACACATCTTCCTGTAGATCACCATACAAGAAAGCATTTTTTATGTCCAACTGAAACAAAGGCCAATAAAAGTTGATAACAAGAGAAATAAGTAGATGAACAGAGTTCAGTCTAGCAACCGGGGAGAAGGTCTCAAAATAATCAACTCCATATGTCCGAGTATACCCCTTGGCAACTAGACGGGTTTATAACCGCTTAACAGAGCCATCAGAGTGATACTTAATAGTGTACACCCAACGACGTTTCACCAAAGAGGCGCATAATTTTAGTTGAAATTGCACAAACACACACAAAAATGAAATTATTTTAATTTTTTGGATGAGTTTGGAAACCTTCCCCTCCCACCTCTCCTGGATTTGATCTGATTCCATTGCAAAGCAGTGCTGAAATTATGATCAATTGGGTCCTTATTGGTTTTTTAATCATGAGACCAAGTTGCTAAGTTTTAGAAAGGCTTATAATTTACAAAGTACATGTAAAGCTGAGAGTTTAAATTCTGAACTCTGATCTCAAAATTTCAATCAGTTGGTGTTAGTACTACTTGCTCACAGTTCTTTCCCCCTCCCCACAAAAAGATTACAACAATAATAGTGGTGCTGATTTCACTTACCAGGAGGTAAATCTATCAGACTCCATGTACCATGACTCAAGAGAGCATCCATTTCTACATTCATGACAGCTTTGTATCTAGGAATAATTAGGGCATCATTAAGGATGCAGAGAATAGGGTTAGTAGAAATTGACAAGGCAAGACCATGGATGGGAGAGGGAAGATGAAACAAGGAAAAAAAGTTATCAATAGGATACACAACCATAGATTTTTTTAGTGTAAGAACGTGTACCTTTCTTTTGAGAAATTGGTAAGTCATCAGGTGGAGAAGGAGGAGGAGCTTCATCAGAGAAAGGTGGCAGTGGAGGAAGTGAATCATCTGGAGTATTAGTTTCTCCACTCGGCTGTCCAACCTTCTTCCTACGTTGATAAACTTGTAGAGGAGGTGAGTACTGGCACTGGGTACATTAGGGAAGGGTATGAGAGATGAAATGGGTGGAGGAGATGGAGAAGTCCATTCCATACCAGACTGGGACACCTAAGGAGAAAAGAATGATGTGCCTTCAAAGAAGATCAAATCGGCACTAACAAAGTTCTTGTGAGTAATGGGGTCATAGCACTTATACCCTTTCTGAGTACGTGAATAACCCAAAAAAGTGCACTTAGTAGACCTAGAAGGCAGATTATCTACTTGCACATGCAAATTATGGACAAAACACATACACAACCAAAGACTCGGGGAGGAACAGGAAAACTTGGCAAAGTAGGAAACATAATAGAGAAATGGTACCTATCTGAAAGCACTGAAGATGGCATGCGATTAATCAAGTGACATGTAGATAAAACCCTATGACACAAAAATTCTTAGGAACATGCATATAAATTCATAACAGCACGGGCAACCTCGAGTAGATGCCGATTCTTGGGCTTTGCTAACCCATTTTGCTGTGGGGTATAGGCGTAATTGGTTTGGAGAATCATCCTACAGTTAGCACAAAAATCAAAAATATCAGTTTGAGCATATTTTAAAGCATTATCAGAATGAAAAATCTTAATTAAAAGGCGAAGCTAAGTTTTTATTTTATTATAGAATTGCTGAAACACAGATAAAAATTTAGATCTGTCCTTTAACACGTAAAGCCATGTAAGGAGAGAATGATCATCCACAAAAGTCATAAAATAATGAAAACCAAATCTATTACTAACTTTACAAGGACCCTATATATCAGAATGGACTAAGTAAAATAAAGATGGACTACGAGACACAGAACAAGATGGGAAGGACACACAGTGATGTTTTTCCAACTCACAGGCCCCACATTCTAACCTAATCATAGAATTAATACTAGAAAATAAAAGTTTCAATCTAGCTAAAGATAAATGTCCTAAACGACAATGCCATTGGAAATGAGTCACATCCCCAACAGCAGTAGCAGCAACAGAAAGAAGTATGAGAACCACAGTTGAGATAATATAAATCATCTTTTTCACACCCTCCACCAATCGTCTTCCTTATGTGAAGATCTTGAAAAACACAATAGGAGGGAAAGAAGGTTACTGAGCAATTTAATGAGCTAGTTAACTAGCTCACAGAAAGAAGACTTAATGGGAATTGTGGAACATATAACACAGAAGATAAATTCAATGAGGATGTGGATGATATAATACCATGATCGAGAGCCGATGTAGAAACACCATTGGCAAGAATAACAGATGTAGAACTAGTAGTAGAAGAAAAAGTTTTAAAATATGATGACTTACCAGTCATATGGGTAGAAACACCTGAATCAATGATCCAGGTGGTAGAGGTAGTGGTAAGAAGGGCTGAGGTACCTATATAATCTAAGGTGGCAGCGGATGTAGACCATTGGATGTATTAGAGGATGCCTTGAGAGTGTGTAAGTGCCAGAGTAATTGATTGATGTCATCGCACTGACTAGTAGATGAATCTCCTGAATAAGGTCTTAGTTTAGCATCAGCGGAAGACATTGTGTCAGTACCATCATCTGACATTGTATGATTGGCTAACTGGGTTGCCCACTCTGGCTTGCCATGCTGTGCCCAGCAATTCTCTCTATAGTATGGCTGGGCTTCTTGTAATAAGTGCACTGGCGAGCTACATGATCAAAGGGCTGTCCACTAGAACCTCGACCACTAGATCCACCACCCTCCCCCACAACCGTGACCACGTCCACGGTTGGCAAGGAAGGTAGAATTATCTTTGGAGACTGATCAAATTTAGTTGATGAAGTGATACGATGTAGTCATGAATAAATGTCCCTTCATTGCCTTCAAATCATTATTCAAACCAGCCAAAAATTTGGAAATAAAAAACTCATTCCGTTGAGCTTTCAATTTGTCAATGTTGGTTGGAAAACATTAAGTTCTTCAACCATTCCCCTAAAAGTACTATAATACTTTGAAAGAGATCTGTCAAGCTTGCGAAATTAGAACAACTTCTCATAAATATCAAAGATACAGGTCATGTTCTTTTCTTGAGAGTAATTTTCCTTCAAATCGTCTCATACTCCCTATGCAATAGAGTGAAACATGACATTGATAGTGACATCTAGTTTTATATTATTCCACAACCAGATTAAAATCAAAGCATTCTCCTTTATCCATTCATCATAACCCTTGTCAGATGATGAAGGAGAATCAGAAATATTATACTTAAGTTTATCCTTGGCCATAAGGTAAACCTTCACAGATTGAGCCTAATGTAGGTAATTCGAGCTTCCCTTGAGCTTAATAGAAGTAATTTGAACATTGACATTGTCCGTGGTAGATGCAGTAGTCACTAAGGTAGTAGACTTGGTTTCAGCCATGAGAACTAAAAATAAAGTAGACAAATAGAGTCCTCGATATTTGGCTTTTACCCAAAAATACCAAGAAAAATAGCAAACCAACCTGACCACAGTAACTGGATATCTGGCTTTCACCCAAGAGACCTGGATTCGATAAAGGAAAGAAGAAGATGGCTGCAATTCAAGTTCTTTAAATCTTTAGCGTAGTACCAATAAAGCATGATCCATACACCAAATAAATCACTCTATGTGATTTAATCCATAGTAGATGCAGCAATAGGTGGCTGCACACCAGAAAATTTTAGCACAAAACTGAGATTAGCAGGAAAGATTTTGAAAAGCTTGATTTGATTACAGAGGCTCTGATACCATGTTACAATCCCATATACCTTGTAAGCAAACCAAAAGAAAAAGAAAGAGAGAAAGGAAGAAGATAAGAGAGAGGTACAACCGAAGGAGACTCAAAAGATGAGAAGAGACCTGCGATCTTGCCAAAAGAGGTTGATCGTAGGTTTTAGTCCTTTACTTATATTAAAATAATATTGAAAGTAAAAGACAATAGTACCCCCATTGCCCAATTACAAGAAAAGCCACATCATAGAAATATGGGAGCTGATGGGACCCAAAATGCTTCTATCGGCCCCTATCTGTTTTAGAGTTTAGCACCTAGCGCTAAACTCAACATTGTGATATTTTTTCCCCTTGTTCTTAGACATGTTTGGATAAGTGCTGGTGCCCATTTTTTCAGCTGCAAACATATGCTTATCCTCCTCCTTTATGGCACTAGAATAAGTTGTCCACATAATGACACAGTTCCGAAGACCAGTGCTTTCATCCAAACAAGCTCCAGCTTCTGAGGAGCATGATTATTTCTAGTGATTATGATTCCTTGAATTAAGTTTAAGAGGTTGGATGGGGATGCAAAATTAACTCGTGTACTAGTCATGCATTAGGATGGGGTTTTAAAATTGGAGTAAGCTGGATTTGTGAAGTATTGCTGAGTGCATGAATACTTATTTAGAAATCCTATGAAACATAACTCGATATGGCATGTGAATACAGTTCACTTCATGTGCTTTATGCGGTTGTTACTTTCAATTAGGCATTTGAAACTCTGGCGCAACATTTAGTCCCAATGGCTGCTTGACTGTCCAAACAAAACCTGGTTCCTTTGCGGCCTTAGAAGTTCCAAAATTCATCCTTTGATTGACCACAGAGACCCTATCTTGTGATTCTTAGTAATTTAAAATAGGCAGGCGAGTCTTCTGTTCATCATCTTTTTTTCTCTCCCTCATCCTCCAAAATGGGTGCTTGATAGCTCTAGGAGTAGAATAGACCCACTATAAGATATAACATAATTAGATCAGAGTGGGTTCGGGTGCATATTCGTATCCTTGTTGGAAATTTGAATCCGAATCACTATTTGAGTGATCCTTTGGAATATCAAATCGCCTCATTTCCTGATCGGATTTGGATCAGATGAGTGGTCCGACTCCTAACAAACCTATGTAACCATGTCATTTGACTTTTTGTGTTGTTTTGGGTTGTCAATTGGGTGGGGATAAAAATGATGATTGCCTTGTGTGGAAATGTAACCCTAAAATGATGTAAGAAATGGAAAACAAGAACAAATAATGTACATAGATTTACGAGGTTCAGCAAGATTGACTACGTCCTCGGTGAGATGAGATCTTGCTTCATTATCAATGGAGAATAAGGTTACAATGTTCGTCCCTCACACCTCTCAGTATTACTTGCATTACAGAGAAAGAAACCTTTGCTACAAATATATAACGATAAAACTCTAATTTGAAAAGTACAAAGCTGCCCTCAAATAAAAAAATGGGCTGCGCCCCTCTACACCCCCATTATGCATGGGGGCCTTGTGCCCCCCTTACAACCCCCACGGCCCGTTAACCAGCTAGCGCGTCCGCCGTCCTGCCTGTCAAGGCACCTGCACCAATACTCTCTGAATTAAACTGTGACGGAATACAAGACATCGGACACCAATAACCTTGCACTTTGAGGTGAGAAGTACCCTTTTCACTTTTACAAGGGGGCTTCTAAAATGTGCAGCATGGTTACTCGGATCATATATTGGTAATAGATGAACAAGTTGCATAGAATCCTGGATTGAAATCTAGGATTCTGTAGCGTGGAATGTTGTTTACTTGATTCTTTGGAAGGATTGTGATGTAGGGGGGGTTCCTAGATGACTAGGTCTCCTACAAGATTAACTAACTAGGTAGGTTAACTCAAGGGCTTAGGTAAATAAGACCAAAGAATCTTAGTAAACATGATTAAGCATGCAAGATAAAGCGAGACTAATAAACAAAGTAGCCAAAAAAGCAATATTAATCTAGACAGAAAAACACATAAATTCTTACTCAAGTTTCAAGTGGGGACATGGGGAAGGGAACAAACGACATATGAATATTAGGTTCAGCACAAATCCATCTAGACACCCAACTTAGATATGCAGCAATCGATAAAATAGGCATAAACAAAGGGCAAAGGCAGACTTCAACATTAATGGGTTGCAATATATATAATAGGGATTAAGGGAGCTGGGGAGGATTTAGTTTAGTACTTTACCATACTGCTATTCAGATCTGAGGAGAGAAGAAGAAATCCAGGTTCTCCAAAATAAAGAGGTTGTAGTCCACTTTTTGTTGAAGAAGATACACCCAGCCAATTGTAGAGAGAGTAGCAGCAGTGATGTAAAGGCAGCAGTGTGCAGCGACAGCAGTATTGTAACGGCAGTAGTATGTAGCAGCAGCAGTGAGGTAGAGGTAGCAGTTGCAGTAGAGCAATTTTGTACCGAAAAAATTATGTTGCAGCAGCAGTGGGGTAAGGCAGCAGGTGCAGCAGTAATAACGCAGCAGCAGGTGCAGCAATAATAACGCAGCAGCAGGTGCAACAGTATAACGCAGTAGCAGGTGCAGCAGTATAACGCAGCAGCAGGTGCAGCAATATAACGCAGCAGCAGAGAAAAAAAAACAATAAGACTGAAAAGAAAGAGAAGGAGGCGAGACAAGAAGATTGAGAGAAGAGAGAGCAGAGAGAGTAAGGGAAGAAAGAGGCGAGAGAGAAGGGGAGAAAAGTCGAGATTGAGAGAGAGAGAGAACCGTGAGAGGGGTGGGGATTTTCTCTTGGCTTTCTTTTTAATTAACATTCATTGAAAATAAACAATGGCCAATGGCCTTACACTTAAAGAGAATAAACTTCTAAAAATAAAAAAGATACTTAGAAACTCAATTGCATGAAATAAAAACTACCTAATAAATCAATATAAAGAAATCCTAGTTTCCTAATTGTGTAAGACAATCAATCATCACTAGATTTAAAGCAAAGTACTAGAATCAAATAAGATTTGGTGGGGTCCACAAAATCTTCTAAGATCTTCTAAAAATCTGGATCGATCTTGGGACCCACAAGATCTTCTAAAATCTTCTAAGATCTTCTAAAATCTGGATTGAGCTTGGGGCCCACAAGATCTTCTTCTTTCTATTCTTCCAGCCACAAAGATGGCTGCTTCTTCTTCTTCTTGCGCCTGTACACTTTGATGTCCCCATCAACTCTCCCCGGCTTGGAAGAATTCACCTCTGGTGAATTAATGCTCATGTAATACTCAAGTAGGTCTGGGTTGAGTTGTTGGACTTCTTGCATTGTGATCCAAGTGTTGTCAATTTCTGGACGTCCATGCTATTTGACCAAGAACTCTCTAGAACCTCCAGTGTGTGTGGACACAATCCTTTCATCAAGGATTTTCTTAATTTCTTCAGTTCTCCTCATGACCTTAGGCACAGGTGGTAACGAGGTGGGGGGAAGTGGCTGGCTTG
>NW_024868521.1:41986-47618 GCF_013358625.1 Macadamia integrifolia | reverse complement strand
GTGGGGGGAAGTGGTTGGCTTGGCTTAGAAGTCTCATCAATGTTGAAAGGGAAGTCTTCAAGGTCATCAGGATAAAAAGAGGTGAACGTAGAGGTACCATGGTATGGGACTAGGTCTTCAACATTGAAAATATTGTTGATCTCCATGCTAGCTGGCAGATCAAGAACATACACATTGGCACCTATCCTCTTGAGTACCTTGAACGGACCTGTGGTACGAGCATGTAGCTTGCTCGCTTTTCCCCTAACAACGTTGTGGCTTGATTCTTACCATCACCATATCACCCTCTTGAAACTCTTGTAGCCTTCTGTGCACATCTGCCTTCGATTTGTATTGCTCATTGCTCAGTGCTATCTGTCTCCTTATACCCGCATGCAAATCATGTATATGCTGAGCAAAAGATTCGGCTGACTGGGAGGTCCTAGAACTAGACACGATTGGGATAAGGTTTACCTTAACAACATAAACCCATCGACAACCAATAGCGGATTTACCCTGAGGTAACGGTACGAAATCCCAAGTATGATTTGCATCCAATGCCAGTAACTCCTTTGCCATAGCTGTCCTCCAGTTAGGACTAGATATGGAAACTACTATTAGAACTCAGTCCTAATAGGACTAGGACAGTCCTAATGGGACTAGGAAAACCCCAAGGGAGGAGTCTACAACTTGCGCAGGATTCAATCGCAGACTCCTCCTCTCTCATGAGATACTTCTAACACACAATCCGGTTCAGCATATGATTGTACAAAAAAATGTGGTGATTGATCGCCATTTTATTGAAGAGAAGTTGGAATAAGTGCTGATCTGCATTCCTTTTGTCCAGTCTGGAGAGTAGTTAGCTGATTTCTATCCTAAAGGGTTAGTAAACTTATTCATCCAATTCTGTCTAAGTTGGGCATGTGTGATAGCTATGCACCAACTTGAGGGGGTTTGTTGTAATAAATATAGGTATAAGGGTGTTTCTGTTCTATGAGTGCATACTTGTAACTTGTATCTATTTCATTTATTATAAATAAAGAGGGCTGTCAGAGTAGACAAACCAATTCATTCCCCATAATCAAACAGGTTCTACCTAATCGTGGAGTCAACTGGTCCTTTCTGATTATCAAAATGTCCATGACCGATTTTGCAGTCAAAATTAAACTGATCACATAGGTTTCTTGATATAATGCATGCCATTCTTTTTGAAAATGATCAAAATGCATGTCATAAAGAATCTAATCAAAATCATGAAGGTCCTCTGAATATGTTTTGATAGGCTAGCTCTAATTATAGGGTCTATTACTCTGTTATTTAAATGAGCAAAATGGCACTGAGCCTTTGTGATAGAATATAGATTAATTAACCGAAAGGCAAAAAAAAAAAAAAAAAGAGATCTAATTTTGGTCATATTAGTTTACTATGGTTGCTTGGCTAGTCAAAGGTTAAATTACCAAGAAACCCTTAGTATGTCGATGTGTGAAGTGTAATAAATGTCAAATATGGTCCATTTGGATTGTGGGTCAACCTCTAAATTTGTGAGTCCACAATTAAGTTACGTAAAACTTCATACAGGCAGTGATATCAGAACTCATCGGTGTTATTTAATGAGAATAGTAACTTGGCCCACCGGTTATGTTGCACTATTGCAACATGTTGGTCACAGGTTCAGACCTTGGAAACAGCCTTTCTTGTGGAATTTGCCCCTCCCAGACCCTGCAATAGCGGGAGCCTTGTGCACTGGGTTGCTTTTTTTTTTATAGTAAATTTCAATGTATATTGTATTATAATACTTTGACATTCTGATGGATATGTATTGGGATATCAAGGATGTTCAGACATTGTCCTAAATACATCCTTGGCAGTATTTTATGAATGAGCCCTGGAGAAGTGTCTTTGTGTATTGTATGGGAGAAAGAATTGTGCAGAATATTTTTCTTATGCTCTTTGCTGGGGTTTGTGCATGGAGTTTAGCGAGATTTTATTGTTGAGGTCCATTTTTCTGTAGTCTTAAGAGTGCCTGCTTTTTTTTTTTTTTTATTTAATTCTGTTCATTTAATTCATTTGAAACTGAAGGGTATATGATATCAATTTTATTCTCATTGGAAGCCCCTCCTTTTTATTAAGACCATCAACATTGAAAAACCATGTCTTCTTCTTCTTCTTCTTTTTTTTTTTTTTAATGAACTCAGGCTATTCTGATACTGCCAAATTGAAGGAAGCAGCACAAGATGTTCAACGCCTATCTCTTGATGAGTTAAAGAGGCATCAATTGGAAATAAAGGTTTTAATTGAATTCTTATCCTTTATGGTATGAAGTTAATAAATTTTTTTGTTACAAGTTGCAAGTTCTGAGTCCTGTTTTTGGATCTTGTAATTTTAGTGTTGCTAACAGCAAGAATAGGCCTGTGATGCTTGGATGGTTGAGAGACCCAGCCAAGGCTTTTATTTATAATAAAAAAAGAGAGGGGAAGATTATAAATACGCCCTTTTCATAGTCGACTCTAATTGATCTACCCAAGTATGCCCTTGCGGCATACCAATTACATTATTCAACACTCCCCCTCAAGTTGGGGCATAGATGTTACATGCCCAAGTCGAACAAATTAGGATGAAAAACCTCCCTCCCAATCCCTTAGTGAAAGCATCTGCTAATTGATGCGATGCTTATCGCTGCTTTATTTTCACAATATAACATTGTTGGGAGATGAACAGGAGCACCAAGGTTTTGTAGTATGCTTTTGATCTACAATAGTTCACAGATCCCTTAGGCCATAGCATGGACTTCTGCTTCAGCACTAGACCTTGCCACTACATTTTGCTTTTTGCTACGCCATGTGACAGGATTAGCACATACAAATGTACCGTACTCTGATATAGATTTTCTATTAGGAGATCCAGCCCAATCAACATCTGTGTAGGCCTCAATTTGAAGTTGATCATGAGGAGACGGAAGAATCCCTTTCCCAAGAGCTGACTTCAAATAACGAAGAATAGCCTCCATATGAGTAGAATAGGGATTATGCATGAATTAAATTACCAAACTCCTGGCAAAGGCAATATCTGGCCGTGTGTGTGAGAGGTAAATCAATTTTCCCACCAACCACAGATAGCGACCCTTATCAACCAATTCACTGTCTTTATCCTTGAGTTGAGTATTAGCTTCCAGAGGTGTGTCACAAGGATGACAACCCAATAAATGAGTCTTAGATAGAAGATCGAGGACGTACTTCCTTTGAGAGAGAAAAATGCCTTTTGAAGACCAAATAATTTCAATCCCCAGGGAGTATCTTAGTTTTCTTAGATCCTTTATTTCAAACTCTCATTTAAGGAAACTCTTGGGGTGAGAGATCTCATCACCATCATTTCTAGTTACCACTACATTATCAACAGAAACTATGAGGATAGTGAGTTAGTGACCTTATCATCAAATTCGTTAACAAATAAGGTATGCTCAACATTACTCTGCTTATACCCTACTAAAAGTATGGCCTTATGAAACCTGCCAAACCAAGCCCGGGGAGACTGCTTCAGCCCATGAAGTGCACGCTTCAGTTTGTAGACTTTGCCATGAGTTTTATCACATGAAAAACCTGGAGGAATATTATATACACCTCCTCATCAAGCTCTCAATAAAGGAAAGTGTTCTTGACATCAAGCTATAGTTGTCACTGCGTCAAATCGATCCAAGGCGGTGGAGGGGTGGCTAATCGATTTGGCGATGAATCGCCCGTTATGGCGTTGCCATGGCGGTCAAATCGAGCATGTGTTATTTTTTATTTTCCCTATTTTCTAAAGTTATTTAGCATGCTACAAGCCTACAATATATACCCTGTAACATATAAAACCAACATTAAGCAACATCAAATCATCAAAAATCAACATAGCCATATCATATCATCAAAAATCAACATGAATTATTGACTTATACAGTTACACATCAAGTCATCAGTTACACAACAGTACCATCCATTATGAACTCCTATTATCCTACAAGTTACAAAACAGAGTAACAAAGTATATTCCAATAACATTAACATGATAACATCAAGTATTCAAGTTATAATTTATAAAACAGAGTAACAGAGTATGTTAAACAGTAACATTAACATTAAGTATACAAGTTGTAAAGATATAAACACTTTATAAAATAGAGTATATAAGATTATTAGTTAACCAATAATACACTTTATAAAACAGAGTATATAAGATTATTAGTTAACTAATAAGGCAATAAGCCAATAACATATTAACATTAACTAATTCTATATTTCTATTTATGCTGTTATGAAACATTGACTATAGAAGAAGGAACAGAGAAGGAGAAGAACTGAAGAAGAAGAAGGAACAGAGAAGGAGAAGAAGAAGAAGAAGAAGAAGAATTCAGCAGCAGAAGACGGAGGAGAGAATTGAGAAGGAGAGAGGAAGAGAAGAAGGAACAAAGAAGGAGAAGAACTGAAGAAGAAGAAAGAGAAGCAGAGAAGAAGAAGAAGAAGAAGAATCAGAAGTAGAAGACATAGGAGGAGAGAAGGAGAGAAGAAGAGAAGAAGGAAGTCAGGAACAGAGAAGGAGAAAGAGAAGCAGAGTAGCAGACTAGCAGAGAAGAAGAAGAATAAGAAGCAGAAGACGAAGAAGGAGGAGAGAAGGGGAGAAGAAGAGAAGGGAACTATAACGTGGCAGAGAAGGAGGAGGGAAGGACTGAAGAAGAAGAAGAAGAAGAAGAAGAAGAAGAAGAAGAAGAAGAAGAAGAAAGAGAAGCAAAGAAGAATAAGATGAAGAAGACGAAGAAGGAGAAGGAGAAAGACATCGCAGGCCCTTACCTTGGTCTTGCCGCCGGAGAAGGAGAAGGAGGACGTCACTCGCAGGCAGAAGCTTCGAGGGTTCAGTTTTACTGCCGAAGAAGGAGAAAGGACGTCACTGACTCACTCGCAGGCGGAAGGCTTCAAGGGTTCACTGCCGGAGAAGGAGAAGGACATCGACGTCACTCGTAGGCCGCAGGCGGAAGGCTTCGAGGATTCACTGCAGGAGAAGGAGAAGGAGGTCACTCGCAATCACAGGCGGAAGGCTTCGACTTTTAAGGGTTTTCGAGGGTTCACTGTTATTCAATTTGAGAAATTGATAGTTGAGAGTCTTGAGACAACTAGTCGATTGGGTTTTCTTCTCTTTTCTATTTCACCTAACAATAAAAATAAAAGAAAGAGAATATTCAACATTGTTAGCAAGTAAAAAAAAAAAAAAGCAATCGATTAGTATAATAGGCATGCGATGGTATCCATGGCGGTTTCCAATCATGACTCCCATAAATTGTTGTCCTGCCATGCCCTCAAATTTCCGCTAGGACGCCAAATCGTCACCTAAGGGATGCCTAGGCGACGCCGTGACAACTATGCATCAAGCTACTATAGATCCCATCGCGGATTAACAACATATGATAATAGAACTCGAACAATGTTTAGTTTGGCAACTGGAGCAAAGGTCTCCTGGTAGTTAATCCCATATGTTTGAGTGAACCCTTTAGCCATGAGCCTCGCTTTATATTTATTCACTGTACCATCCATCTTCTGTTTAACCACGAAGACCCATTTATAGCCAACTGATCTCTTGCTTGGAGGAAGAACAACTAGATACCATGTATCTTTTTTTTTTTTTT
>NW_024868521.1:30037-37374 GCF_013358625.1 Macadamia integrifolia | reverse complement strand
TTGTGATCTAATTCTAATTACCATCCTAAACATATGTATTTAAAATAACGTCCTAACCATTCGTCATCTAAGAATTTAAATATGCAAGCCACGCAATTAAAATTAAATAAATAAATAGCTGAAAATAAACACCCCACGCAATTAAAAAGCAATGAAGGAAAAAAATGCTGAAATAAAAATAAAGTAAAAGAAATGGGATAAAGCTAGAGAAAGACTTACAAGTAGGTTTCTCTACTTAGCTCGAGGGATGCATTATAATATGAACGTCCCTACTTGACCAGAGAGTCACTCTTACAAGGGTTACTCTACTCGGCTTTAGGAAAAGGGAGACAATTAAAATAAAAATAATAAAATGATGGTTCTATAGCTAGGAGGGGCAAAGCCAACACATACACTAGCCATGAACCTTGGGGGAAAGGGATAGTAATAATGTAATGATTGAAATTAAAATCCTAAATTAAGAAAGAAAGGATATCAGAAGAGGGAATGAGAGGGGGGTGAGAAGACTACTGAAGGAGCCTACTTACTTGAACTTCAATCCTTGAACTGAAAACTTGATCGATTTGAGATACTACCAATACTAAAAACCAGATCTGGAATAAACCAAATCTGAAATTTCTAGTACTAGAGAAAACAAATCTGAAGAAAAAAATTGAACTTGAAAGACATGCTTCATAGCTTGTTTTTGTCACCTAGAATTAAGCCTAGAACTAGAACTTGAAAATTACAACTTCAATTGTTTAAACAATAAAAATAAAAGAATGAATAAAAAACAAAAGTGCTTGCATTAATTGAATAAAAAGAATTTACAAAAGTGTTTAAAGCATAAACCTAGAACTAGAGCTAGAGAAAGAGAAAACTAGAGAAAGAGATAGAGCAACTAAGAAAAAACCCTAGAAGAAGAATGAAGTGCCTCCTCCCCTTATGTTAATTCTATTATATAGAGAATGGGGGAGGGAAGCTAATGATTTTAGCTTCTAAAAAAAAGAATTTTTTTTTATCTTATTGATGAAGTGGAGGAGAGAGAAGAGAGAAAACGTGTGGAGAGAGATCTCCCACGATTTTTCTTGCCTTTTTCTTCCTTTTTTTTCTCCCTTTTTCTATTTTTCTCTCTTCTTGCACAAGAAACCCCCTTTGGCCGATTTTTCTTGCTTGGATTTGGACAATATTCTATTTTAATGGGAAATTCCATCCATGCCCTTTTTTTCTTTTCTTTTTTCTTCTTTCCTATTTTTTCTCTTTATTTTCTCTCTCTTCTTCAAACTTGCATACAACTATCTTGGCCGAACTCCTTTAAGTGATGAGTAGGAAAGAGAAAATCTTCTAAAATAAAAACCTCAACAAAATGGCAGCTAAGAGGTTCGAATTTGGGACCTCCTAATAAGCAAGGGATTTTGCACACCACAACTCACCAACTATGCTAGGTAGTTGTTACCAAAAACGAATCTTCAATCACTTAAGGATGTGGTCTATCGATCCTTGTTGGCATTTGGAATATTCCTTATACCCTTGGGACAACTGCAGATGGGCTGGTTCTGCATCTCGGTTAAATTCTGATCCATTATTCTTTTTCTGGCCTGAAAAGAATAATCACTTGTACGGTTGACCAAACGAATGTGTACTTGTAATTGAACACGTCCATCTTGCTCATACTTTCGTCCTCTTCGCAACCATGAAAAGAAATAGGACCTCTTTACGTGTAAAATTGGAGATATAGCGCCTGATAGTCCTCAAGGCCTTGAAAATATAAAACCTGCAAAAAAGAGAGTAAAACCCAAGGTAGCTCAATTCTAAATATGTAAAATGCATGTTTTACTACACTAGATTTCACACACAAATGTGCTCATCAGCTTGTTATGATACTGGTTTGCAGTTTGTCTTGTGTATGAGTGAGTACTGGATTACACCCCATCCAGAAAAATCAAAGAAAGAAGAAAATGTACAAATTTGGAGGATCCAACAAGGATCCATACCTATGCCCATGTCATCTTGTCCTACATGGGTAATTCAGCGAAACAAATCACTGCTCTCACTCTCTTTCCCACCCCCTTTCCCCAAAAATGCACATTACGGTCTCTTCTTCCGAATTGCGGATGCAGTTTCTTTTCTTGGCCAAATACTGTCTGCTCTTATGCTTTCCTGGTAGTAGTGGCTGTGCCCAATCCGCTATTTGCATGCACCAGTTATATGACAGAAGACTTCACCCAAAAAAATAAAAAATAAAACGACATAAGAAAGGATTGATGGGAGCTCAAAGTTGAAACTTGAAGAAACATATCTTTGAGGCCTGCGCCTTGATTTCAGAAGTTTTTTACCCTGGGGATTTGGAAGGAAAAGAGGAGGAAACTTGTTTATTCTATTTCTATTTCGTGAGCAAATGTTGTCTGCTTTTGATTTCCCTGGTAATGTGCTTTTATGTTTATTAGATCTGAGCAAACTTGGGGGCCTGGCAGTGGTGATTCTAGAGCTTGATAACTCTAACCTGGAGATAAGGAGCACTTCTGCATGGATTATTGGAAAAGCCAGTCAAAACAACCCAGTTGTCCAGAAGCAGGTCAGCGAATGATCTTTCTTTCTTTATTGTTGCGTTACTTTTTAATTACTCATATATGTTTTTCAATATCTTTTCTTGCTTGTGTTTGACATTATCTGATCATAAAATGCTAATGTGTCTCAGATTTTAGAGCTTGGTGCACTGAAGAAACTAATGGGGATGGTGAAATCCAGTTCTGAGGAAGAGGCAGCAAAAGCCTTATATGCTGTGTCAGCATTAATCAGGGGAAATTTAGATGGGCAGGAACTGTTCTATGCGGAAGGTGGAGATTTGATTCTACAGGTTGATTGGTAAAGAATTAGGAAGGCACTTCAAATTACCTACTTGTAATTCCTTTTGTTGACTGATAATTTTCCGTTTGTAGGACATAATGAGAAACTCCAGCATTGATATCAGACTTCGTAGGAAATCTGTTTCTCTTTTAGCAGATTTGGTGGACTTTCAGTTAGCAAATGCGAATAAACAAGAGCTTCCTTTCTTGTCCAATCCTTTCTTCTTGAAAAATGTGGTTGATCTGATGAGCTCGAGGGACCTTGATCTGCAGGAAAAGGTGTTCTCTTTGGTGGTTTTTGGCTTTAAATTTGTCTTACATCATAAAAAATGGTGCTAAATAAAAAATGCAATACATTGCTACTTCGTGTTCAGATAATTTGTTCATTTAAGGTGCATAATTTTGATTTTACATCATTTGTGTAGAGGTGGGAGGAGAATGAGGGTTTCATTGTGCCATACACCCATACAAACACGCACTTGATCATACACATGCACATATTCATGCAAACATAACTGATGATTTTGGGTTCTTTCCCAATAAGTGATCCTGCATTTTGATTCATACTTTTACAGGCATTAATGGCAATTAAGAGTCTCCTACAGCTCAGAACAACTGAAGCTCTAGTTCTCAAAGACTTCTGTGGTCTGGATGGGGCGCTTGAGAGGATGCGAGAGCATTTTCAGCAATTACTATCAGAGGAATATGAGAGAGATTTTGTAAGGGACCTGGAAAGCCTCCATGGAGAAGTGAAGGCAATTTTCCATAGCAACCTAGAAAAAGGTACATTTAGAGGGTTACTTGGGTTTTGATCTCTAAATTTGGGTCCTGCTATGAGGTTCATGGAGAACACTTTGGTCATTGAATATGTTACAGGTAACATGGGTGCCAAATTCCAGGAACACTAGCAGTTTTTGATGCATGCAAGTCCTATCGTACTTCAGTTATAGCACTTTTTTTGATCTGGTGGGCCAGTGGACTTGGATCTCCCTGTTAAACTTCTATCCTGTTATGTTATTCGTCTGGAGGAAACAGCGGTTAGGTCATCATTCTGGAGTATGGAATTTTCAATCTACAGAAAAAACTGCTACAATTGGAAGTCTCTCAATTGTATGTTCACTTTTGTCCTTCGGTGAATGCTTTAATAGACTTTAACTACTGCTATGTCGCTGTCTGGGTCTGTTTGTGAGCAATGAATGTATTCAAGGGAAAAAAAAGAGGGCAAAGTAATGGAATGAAGCTACAAAGATGTTAAAAGAAAGTTCATGCCCCTTAAAAATTTTACATATTTTATTATGACTATGTTTGGTTGCAAGGGGAATTAAACAGAAAGGAAATGAAATTTGTATATTTGATTCTATGGCCTGTCGCTCTTGGCCGGCTGGCCTCCTGGTTGACTGTTGCCCTTGTCAACCCTGGTTGTGAGCTAATCCCTTGCTGACCATGTCGCTCTTGGCTGGGGTCTATTGCCCGTCAACCTAGCAGTGGACCTCTGCTCCCCTCCTATGCCCTTTGCATCTCTCTGCCACTCCCTCACCCTTGCCACTTGCATCTCTCTCCCCCGCTCTGCATTGCCCTCTCCATCTCTACGCCATCAGCTGCCCTAGGATTCTGACTTTAGAAGTATTATGGCTGCAACCAACTGCCCATCCTAATCTGAATCTGCCGATTATTCGCCAATGAGTCAAAGCCATGGTTGCAAACCCCTTTGGCCCACCGTACCAGGGTTTCAAAAATCAGTGAATTGAATTGATAATCGGTTGATTTGCATTGGAATCAGCGAAGGCGGCCCAAGACCGAAACTGAATTCTGTTGTTTCGAATAAAAATATTTAAACTAAAATATAAAATCCCCTAAATCGATTGAGTTTTCAGATCAAATGTTCAATTTTAGAGTTTTTGAGACCGATTATGTCCGATGCGATCTGAATGTCGGCAGGACCGATTCCTGATTTTAAAACCCTACACCCACCCTCCTACCCTTTTCTACTGTTCCGTTCCCACCAACATGAAAGTTACAATACCGCACGCTATCTCGAGGATGTTATACATTGAACCGTGGTCTCTCTAAAAAACCGTGGTGTTCTACCCCTACAAGGAAAAAAAGAAAAAAAGAAAAAAAGAAAAAAAGAAAAAAAGAAAAAAAGAAAAAAAGAAAAAAAGAAAAATGATCGTTTTATCTCAAAACGCCAGGGACCTGCATGTAATTTAACCCTTTTTCAAGTTTCCACCATGAGCCTTCTCTAGGGTTTGTTTGGACATTTCAAGGATGAGAAGCGGATGAGTAGAACTGTAGAACGGAATTGAGAAAGTTGAATTCCTGTATGCGTCGGGCCGTTCCTTAAAAGAGGAAGGAGAGCCGAGAGCCCATTCCAATTTCCAACGCGAGCTTTAATCGACTTCCCTGTGAAGCCGTGAAGGTGGAGGACGAACCCATCCGCCATGGCAGCAGCGTTGTCAGACTCGGCAGCCGTTGGGAAGCGGGGAGGAGGAGAGCCAACAGCAACAGCAGCTGCACGATTCGTCCAGGAGGAAAGAAAGGAGCTCCCTCTTCTCCAGAAGGTGGATGAGCTCCGGGATTTGTCCTCCGCTCTGTCTACTTTCAGGTGCCGTTGGGATGAGTTGCAGAAGCATCTCGCTTTCATCCAAAATGCTATCGAAGTGAGGAGTAAGCGGTCTAATACGGAGCACGTGATCCCATTGCAGCTGCCGCCAGAGGTAGTTCCTTCAGTAGATGCCCCCGCCTCCGGTTCTGCTAATTCACCACTTCCGGATTTGGCCGGGCTTTCTAGCCGGGATCTCTCGCAACTCTCATCCCCCAGTGGCGAAATGGCTAAGAATTCATCCTGGTCCGAGTTTGAATCGCTATGTGAGACAATGGGTAGCCGTGGCTTACGCAAATACATAGCCTCTCGTCTCTCTGACGTTGCCAAACTCCGTGAAGAAGCTCCTGCAGCTCTAAAGCGTGCCCCCAACCCAGCCAAGCTCGTCTTGGACTGCATTGGCCGGTTTTATCTCCAGGGTAGCAAAGCGTATACCAAGGATTCTCCGATGGTTCCCGCCCGACAGGCCTCGGTGCTCATGTTGGAATTCTTCCTCCTCGCGGATTGCGTTGAGAATGGGACTGATCCCTTAGTCAAGGAAGAAGCTGAGGCCGCAGCAGTTGCTTGGAGGAAGAGGCTGATCAGTGAAGGGGGTGTCTCCAAGGCCCACAGTGTGGATGCTAGGGGGCTGCTTCTCTTTATTGGTTGCTATGGCATCCCATCTGTATTTGGATACCAAGATCTCAGTGATCTTATTCGGTCGAGTAGTCCAAGGGAGATTGCTGATGCCCTTAGACGGTCGCGTTTCCTCCTTGACAGAGTCCCAGGTATTGGTTTCTGATAAGGGTTTCTGTTAGTCTGTTGCGTACTAAAACATGCTTCAGGTCTAGCTATCTGCTAATATTAAAGAATGCTTGTTGCTGTCCCTCAACGATAAATAATTCTACTGAATTTTAGAATTTTCAGTTACTCAACTGGAACAACTCAAAACAGTAATGGAAGTAGTAGACGCCATCTGGTTTAGGTAGGGAAAGGATGATAGTCATCCTTTTAGGTCCACAATGCTCAAACCGTATGAAGAGAAGAAGTATCACAATATCTCAGCAGACTCAGCTCCCAAATTTCATTTAATAGTCGTAATCATCCTTTTAGGTCCACAATGCTTTGGATGTTGCCTTGACTTTTTTAATTGTTTTAAAATGCTTTGCAGCTTAGTAACCCTTCACTCAATATTTCCTTCTATTAGGCCTTGGGGAAGAATGTATAAACATAATTTATGAATAACTAGAGTACTAGACCCATCTAAATACTTAAAACCAATTCTAACACTAGTTTACCAAAAAGAAAAAAAGAAAAAAAGAAAAAAAGAAAAAAACTACTTTCTTATTTTGAACCGAAGGCTCAAGCGTACAGTTTCCAAACTGATGACAAGTTTAAAACTCCAATGGGTGTTTACGGCTTTCCTAAACACATAAAATTGTAATGTAAAAATATATCTGGATTAAATTCCCAATCAAATTAAATTTTCCTAAAATTGAAACCTTGCCATGGTTTGTACACTATCAATAAATTGGCCATAACTTTCCCATGGCACTGAAGCATCTCCATCAAATGCCTAAGCCTTGAATCTTTCAAAGATACTAATTTGAGCCAATTTATCCACATTGGAGAATCATATTATTGTGAGATGGTCTTTAGGGTCAGAAGTCTTGTCGTATTATTCATAATTTTCTTTGGTGAAAGTTTTCCTTCACCCGTAGAGAAGGAAGAATTCCTTCATCATGGGTGAGTGACCTCAAGATTGGACTCTTGGGTTATCATTACGCTCTCACCCCTTACTTGACGAAGTTGAATTACCCTCCCATGTGGCCATCTGATAGTATCGATGCCCGTAATGGAATTCCTCCTTTGCCATGGGTGAAGGGAAACTTGGTCCATATACTTTGAATTACTCAAACAAGTCTAATCTT
>NW_024868521.1:0-30017 GCF_013358625.1 Macadamia integrifolia | reverse complement strand
TTTGAAAATGACTCACACTGGTATTTAGTGCTATTTACTGCTTTCAGTAAAAATTTAATGGTTCTCATTCAACCCCTGTATGACCTGGTCCATGAGATTGTGGGGTCAGTATAGGCCCGTGGGATTATTCAGGCCGAAGGCCTGGATACCTATTGTTAGGAAAAAAAAAGAAAGAAAGACCCCATGTCCTTTACATCCCAGTCCTCCTATTGGTTGAGCCACCAACTTGATGTGCCTATTCCTCTCCCATTGTATTACAGGAGCTGATATTTGATATTTGCTGGGTTTCTTGCTTTAGTAAATCTAATTTGGGATTTGATTAACCTTTTCAAATCATTAAGCCAAGCCCAAAACATCCAGTCTCTAGGAAAGCTTCACCTGTTTTGAGGTATGGTGCTAGTGTTTTGGGACATCCGGACCCATTCCTAATGAGCTTCTTTGATTGAAGCTTGAGCGTTTGGGAGACACTTGTGGTTAGTGAGACTTTCGGTACCTACCTCATAAGGCTCATCTGATTTTCGCGTCTGGACTAATTTGGAAATAGACAATGATGATCACTATTGCATATAACACTTTCAACCTGTTCACCCTAAGTCGGTGAGGTTATGAGTTTGACGTATTTGGTCTCATATCACTTTAGATGTGATGATCAATACTATTGGGTGCTTGTAATTTTCATCCGGATCAAGGCATTTGGTTTAAGGTGCACTCTGTTCGTCACTATTTTTGTTTGTGACCACATTCAATTTGTCTAAATTAGAGAGTCGTTTTAAATAATTTTTAAAAAAATCTAAAACTTGTGACATATGCTGCCCAAGTGGGAGATTGTAACATTTCCAATTAGGTGGGCTAGCATAATCCAAGATTTGTATCCAAAATCAATTTAGTGGTGTTGACTACAGATGGAGTAACCAGAAATAATCCAATATTGGTAAATGATCTCTATGATATTGGATTTTATTAGTACACCTTAATGGTATGAAATATACATTAATATGTGTGGATCTAAGGTAAGGAAACCCTAATTTTCTTAATGGGAAGGAAACCCTAATTTCCTTGTGGGTTGGTCCCTACCCTCACCCTTATAAATAGTTATCACTGGCCTATTAAGTGAATGATTAAAGAAAAAAAAAATTAAAGTGATAGGGAAAGAGGGTATATCAGACTAACGGTGTTCGTGTTGCAACGAGAGATCGTTCTGCTTCAGCCATGAATACAGGTAAGCCGTTCTTGTCTCCGTAGTAATTGTATTGCATCCTTGTTTGATCTCCATACGATATGTTACGCATATGTTTTTATATCATTTCCATCATTTGTTTGTTGTTGTTGTTAGTTGATACGCCTGGGTTTACCATGTTAAACTGCTTTTTTTTTTTTACTTTCCTGTGCCAATCGTATCCAAAAAATGGCTTCATTAGATACATCTTACATCCTCACCGTCTTATGCAAGGTGCTGAATTATAGTGAATTACTTTCTCTTCTTTTAGGGTGGGCCCTAATAGCTTCAAACACTTTGCCACCCTAGAAAAATAAGAATGGTCCCATCAAGTGCTATTTCTCCATAGGAAAAACTGATGAAATGGTGGTCTCTCCCTGAAATATGAATGTGGAGGTTTCTTCGTTCAAGAGATTTGTTCCCTTGCCCCACACACCACTTTCAGGTTCCAAACTTCAGGAAGAAAACAACTATCAATCTGTTGAAGGTGTAGTTTCTAACCCAATCATTTATTCAGAAAATTGTTCATTTTATAATTCAAAATGATGATAAAACCCATCATAGGCTTCTCTTCTTTAGGTGAATTCTGTTTACGAAAGAAAAAAAAAGATGTCTCCCACTCTAACTCATAGTGAAGAACTCAAGGTTGTTACCAAAAAAGAATATATTGTTTGATATATACATTTGGGTATAATTGGCTTTGTTGATCATGCAGGAAAATACCATGAATATAGTTTTATCAAATTAAGATTTTCTAATGTCAAAATCATTGTGGTAGATTGTCACTATCATTTACTTATAGTTGGAGAAGTTTGAATAAAGTTTGGAGTGTAATTAAATATTTATCTTTTTATTAGAAATGTTTATTAGCAACTAATTAAATTAGTAAATACAAAAGATGATAAATCTAAACACCGATATGGCTTACTATCCATATCAACAACAACTACTTATACTAGGTAATTTCACACAATTCAACAAAGACACATGATTGTAAGATTTAGTATGGTTTACTTTGATTCATATGGGTTACACTTTATTTAGTTCAATTTTGTTCAAACCAATGGTTTTAAGTTTAAAAACACACTCTGAACTGTATAAATTTCAATTTTCAAAATCATAGTTTATTTTTCAATTCGATTTAATTAGCTTTTCAATAGTCGGTTTCCATCAGTTCAAATTCTAAATTGACACCCTTAATTGAAGGATAAGCAAAGATAACAATCATTTTTTTTTTTTAATTTGAAAAACAGAAAAAACCCCAAAGATTAACTGAAGTTGTTGTTCTCCAAAATTTTGTATTTATAAACAATTTTAGGTTGTTTTGAAGACAATATCTCTTAGCCGACACCATTAAGTTGGGATAAGGCCAAGTTTATTTTTGTTATTTGTTGTTTTCGACGATAATACCTCCAAAATATTTTCCTTTGAAAACAAATGAAGCTAAAGCTATGGATTCAATACTAGCTCCTCTTCCAAAAACTTGAAGTATCGAAAACAAACTTGGCTTGTAAGTACTTTTATAATGCTTGAGCATAGGTTGATTTAATTAGCTCAAAAAAATCAGTTTCAGTTTAAAAAAAAAAAATATGTTGCTTTTGGTTTTGAGGGCTAATGTGTTTTATAGTCACAAGCATGAAATATAAAATTTGTTTCTCTTGTTAAACACCATGCATGGTGACATATTTTGTTGATACTAACTGCATGTGCACGGCCAAAGGCCAAACCCAATCCCATGACCCATCATGGATGGGCCACACTTTTTTCATTAATATATCAAGGAGTTCTCATACAGAAAATCAAGAATTTCTGAAGTTTACATTGTATTTGAACTCAATTGGGGATGAGACAATGTGCTTTTAGCTCAGTGGCAGGCTGTTTGGTAGTTAGGCGGCTGGCGCTTGCTTAAGTTAAAGGAATCCCGCTGGTTTGACCCTCATAGCCCGCACTTGCTGAAACAGATAGCAGTTAATTGGTAGCAATAAGTGTGTCTCCATGGGCCCTTTGGTGGGTCTTGCTTAGCCCAGTGCCCCTTGAACTTACAAAAAATAAAAAAGAAAAAGAAGATGAAGATGAAGATGAAGAGGAAGATGAAGTCAATCGTGTAAAGTAAAATTACATATTTCCTATGTCTAAACAACACTTCCAATGAGTTTCTAATCCTACTTGATGATTTAAGAGTCATTATCTATAGGTAGTAAAAAAGACTAATAAAATTTAAGGGAGAGGGATAGGTATACCGCCGATATCAAGTATGTTTGCAGATAGCACCAATAGGAACACATGATAGAGTATCATTCAGGAAGGATATGGAGGTTATTTCAGAAAAAGGGAAGAGAGAGATAGACACAATTGGTGTTAGCATACTTGATATCGGTGGCATACCCAACCTGTTCCCAAAATTTAAAGAGAACAAAATAAAGAGACTATGAAATATAAAAGATGTCGGAGTCTGAAGCTAAAACTTGGAACACAGCCTCTCTAGATATATATAGTCCATAGTTTGTAGAGTAGCTCATAATAATCTCTGAATCTTATCAGAGATCACACAAGGATTAGCCTTAGCAATAGCTTCCTGACCCACCGCCTTGTAGTCGAAGGTACAATTATGCATCTCAGGGTACCGGTGCTTTGAGCAGAAGGTACTTCCACACTTGCAGTTGAACCCTAGCAGCCCTACTTTCTTACTGCAGCTCACACACCTATTCTTCACCACCGGAGGTGATTCAACGGCGGCACCGGCAACTGTGGGATTAACCACCACAGAACCTCCAGAAGATGATGAGGGCACGGGCACCGGCACCGGTACCGGAGTTGAAGTTATTGATGTTGTTGGGCTCTCCACAGAAGCTATAGCAGAGGAGGGTTTTTGGGCTTGTTGGAGGCAGAAGTCCCTGTAGCACTTGGAGCAGAGGTTATTGGTTTCTGGACTGCCAAAGAAACCACAACCCTTGGCACAGCGAGAAGGGCTTTCAGGAGTTTTCCATCCCATCTCGTCCTTTATTCTCCCTTCGGAACCCATCTTCTTCTTCTTCTTCTTCCTCTCTCTCGTTTATCTTGTTGATGAAGCAATGGAAGAACCAGAAAATAGCAGATTAGTTTTCTTTATTTTTGGGGGAAGGGGGGGTGTTACGTGAGTATTTATAGAGTAGAGGTTAATTCAAAGTCTTGTAAGGATTAGGAAATCTTTCTTTTTCGGTAACGAAGGATTAGGAAAATCCATTATCATTGAAATTGGCAAGTCCAACGTGGAATTGACTGTTTTGTATAATGACGTCACATGACCCGGGTTACGGTTTATTTATTTATTTGGAGTGTTGGGATGTAGATGCCCCTCTCGCGTTAGCGTGGATAGCTGGAGTTTATAAATTTAGGAATCTAGATTAGGTTCATATACGAGAATAATCTTGTACGTCCCTGATTTGTGAAGAGAGAGATAGTGGATTCCAAATTTATGGATGAAGGATTTACGAGATTGTTCTTGTAGATAAATGTGATCCAATCTCCAAATTTCAGGGGAGTGTAGCTCTTGCTCATGTATAAGGAGCCAATGATAATATACAAGGAAACATTAACAGAGATGTAATTTTTCATTTCATAGGGGTGGGCCAGTTATTTTACCCCTTGTGTTTTTTCTTATAAAATTAAGAAGGGAAAAGAACATTGGCCAACTTGCCCCTCCTAGACCTTAGAGTAGTGGGAGCCTCGTAGTTAATCTTTTTTTTTTTTAAGAGAACATTGGCTAGCCATCGTTACTAGATCGAAATCATATGTGGGGAGTAGATCAGGAAGACAGTGACACATTCCATGCTTGACACTTATCCTAAGAAGGTGGACGGTCAGATTGAATTTTTGATGCAGATTAATTACCAAAATAGGTTTGTTTTATTAGGAATAAGCTTAGGGTTGGGTTCCACACATGTTGGGCCTTTGATCCCATGTGTTTTGAGTGTAATAGATCACTTTTATGAGTCTAAAAGGGGGGGGGGTTTAAGATTGAATACGAGATTACTAGTTAGTTTCCATTTTCATTAGTTTCCTTTTTAGTTAGGCTTGATTTGAGTTATATTTGTTTCTTTAAGAGTCAAGTTATTAATTGAGTCAAGTCATTAGTAGTTAGTTTCCTTTTTTAGCTAGTTTCTAATTTCAGTTTTTAGTAACTATTGTATAAGGAGAATATTTGGTTTTCTTTTTGAGGAACCTTCTATTTTGTAATTCCCTCTCCCATTAACATTATAAATAAAGAAGAGGGGGCTCTTAAAAGCCTAGAATGATTTTGATAATAAATAATGGCTGTTGCTATTGTCTTCTTCATGAAGAGTTGTCGTGTATTTGATCAAGGTTGATGGAATTGGTGTTTGATCCAATTAAATTTTTGCGGTGTGAAGCCCAAGAGGTTCTTTTCAAGTGTTTTTTTTTCTTCTTATTGTTAGTATTCTTCTTCAGCCATCTCAGGTAAGTAATCTGAATTTTTCTGCAGAAATTTCTGGGTTAAGCTCTTTGTTTCCTATTCTGTCGACCTAGTCTATTTGGAGTTTTGGCCACCCGATAGCTTTGAGTTTTTGGTCAAGTGTTACCCTTGCTGTATGGAAGACTCGATCCAATTTTTAGAGTAATATGACCAGGGGATTGTCTGATATATTAAATCTCTCTAATCTGGTCGATCTCTGTTCTAATTCAGTTCTGTCCAGAATTCTGGTTCGATTGTTCCAGCTGTTGATGTATTAAAATTGGTAGCTGTTGTTCATGGTTCAGCCTCTGTTATTGGACCACTAAGCCTCTGTTTTTCCTGGTCTCTATTCAGCTACAGAAATTCTGAAACTGTGAGATCGATAGGGCTGATCTGTGTTAATTGATTTCTATCTTTTAGTGCACTGTAGTGACCAGAATGGTGGTCGACTAGTCTGGTTTATTTTCTGTTGATCTTTTGATATGAGGTTCATGTTTATAAGGTGGAGTCTTGTTGATTCGACCTCTAAGAGTCATATGAAGCTCATGGTTATGTTTATTTAATTACTGTTGTTCTGTCCTAATCAATACTGTTGGACTGAGATCGATGGACTGCTGATTTATTATTGCTTTTTGTTGATTTATTATTGCTGGTATATTGGGTTTTTGGTTGTTCTTTGGTTTACAAGATCCTGTTGTTTGGGTCTGGTTTGGTTGTCCAAATCCATTCCTACATCAATTTTCCTCTGGTTTGCGGGGTAAGACCCATTCGGACGCTCCAAGCAGGTGCCTTTGAGATTGTGGATGTATGCTTAGGGGAACTTTTGCTCTAGAGAGCATGAAAAAGGAAATAGCATCACCCATCCACAGCTAGAAGATCCACTTTAGAAGAACCACTCCATACACCATTTTCTTCATATTTGTTAATCGATTTTTGCTTCATCAATAACCACCAGTGAGATTCAGTGGTTGAGAAGAAAACAGCAATCGGATGACATGTTCACTCTCACAAGGTTATGCTTCCTCCTCTTTCAGTTCTAAGTCTATGATGCTGCCCCCAGCCCTTTTCCCACCGATACCCTAAACCCAACTGAATCAATCACCGACGGCCAAAATTTTGCGTTGGGAATTTTCAGCCCTGGCAATTCTAGTGGTCTACTCCCTAAGTGATCCCTTAGTGGAGAAACTACTTGGTTGATCAAGAGCCGATTCAGCGATTGACGTTCAACTGAGAGAGATGTTAATTAAGAGGTGAAGCCCTTTACACTGTGCTGTTATTGTTATTCAAATTACTTTTAGAGGGTATTATTGACAGAAAAATTTGTGCATGATCATGCGACAACCGTCAAAGGGATGCAATATAGACCCTAATCTCCTCATTCAACAGCTTTGTGCATGATCAAGACCATGTGGCTCGGAAACTACTGTGTACAAAACTCTCTCCCTTAAAAAATCATAAAATTGATCCTAGGAGGTAGCCGAATTGTGTGAAAGTAATGGGTCCAAATCTCACTTTTACCCATATTAAAACAAGGGCGAGGGACCTGCAGGCATATACATGTTGACATAGGCATATAGCTCCATAATTATGCGATGAATAAGTGAACCGCAGGCAAATACATGTTGAAGAATACCTAGGGGTTAGCGACCATGTGCCTTGAATCCCCTACTCTCTCTCTCACACACACACCCACCCATACCTACACACTCTGGTTTTAAAAGTTTTTTTTTTGCAATTCATCAATTCTGATTTGGATTGGATTGGAATCGACTGTGATTCGAATGGAATTAATTATGGATTAGAGAAGGGAAAGGAGTTTCTGGATTTTAGGATCACAAGGTGAATGTTAGTATGCCCTTCCCCTCCCCCTCTTTATTTCAGAATTGGACCCTCCCCAACCCATAGCTGGTCCGGAAGTCCTAACACAAGAACAGTTAAAATTTTATTAATTTATTTGTTTCTGTCAAATATGTATATTTTTATTAATATATTAATAAAATATTTGAGACCTACCTTTCTCCCTATTTTCCAAAGAAAAACAACGAACCGCCCTAGCTTGGTCTCCCTCTCCTTCAAACCCAAAGAACCCCACCAATAACACCCCTCCCTCACCCACTCTCGCTCTCCAAGGAGTAAGAGGAAGGTGGAACCCAGAAAGATAACAGTTCAATCTCTCCGTCTCTTTTGGACATGTGTCAAGCAACAATCATATTATGACTGTAACTACAGTGCTTCAGTTGGGACATGAACTGGACTCCACCCAAAGCGGGGAGTTACTCTCCAATTCCAATAACCCTATAAACTTGCCAAGTGAGTCCCAGATAACCGGGCGGCTCTTTTTCTGGAAGGAGGTACTCTCCAAGAGTCTGAGAATCCGACTCACTCTCATATAACCCCTATTCCTCTATAAACTCCTCCTTTTTCTCCGTTGTTCCTCAAATCACGTCGTTGCTCGCTGCCAAAACTACACTACAGTGTGCAAGGATGGTCCGTAGCGGTGACGGGGTGAAATGGTAGCGAGGCCGTGGGACTGCGTGGCTGAGCGGAGCGCTGGCTGGGCAAGATTTGATGAAGAAACCCGATCGAACAGGAACAGATTCTAAGGTAAGATTTCATTTTAACCTAGGATTTCAGATTCAATCACCTCTCTTTGATTTCTACTACTATAATGAATGCAGTCTCTTTTTTTTTTTTTTGGTAGAAATAATGAATGCAATCAACATGTAGTGAAATGTGAATTGTTGTCGTCAGTGAACACTGATTCTTTATTTATTTATTCTTAGAATCTCTCTTTTTTTCCCCAATACCAACTACCGTAATGCATAGATCTGGCTAGAATCAGTACATGGATTATCCCTCCATAGATGAAGATGCAGGAATGCAAGGTTCAGCCATCAAGCTTCGAAGATTGATGAACCATCTAAAGTCTCTAGATCTGAGATATTCAGACTACCTTCCCTGCTTCTTTAGTGCCAGGAATCCAGTGGTTATTTGTTTCTGGATTGCTTCTGAAAGCCACCGTCTCTCCCTCTCGCACATGATCATGACCACCCCTGTTCATTTGTAGACCATATCCATCTCCGAAGCTTTCTCCCACCCTTATAATCCCACTCCTTGTTGTGTGATGTTGCTTGTATATCAACTCCTTGTAGTAAGGGGTCTCCACAAATTTCTATTGCACTGACGATGATCCTCCTGAAAAGTTTGAATCAGCTGCTCGAAGTTGATCTTATGCTATCTCCCCCAAGTCTCCCCCAAATCAATCTTATTGAACCCTTAGGGATTTCTCAAAATCATTATCCTCCATTTTTGTGTCGTTGGCTACAACATTTAAAAAATCAATCTCATTGAAGATATTGAGACGATGAGTGGCAGTCATTGCCTAATGCAATCGAAGCAGCAACATTTCAAATCAGGAGTAGACCCACCATTACTGTAGCAACCTAACCAACAGTGCCGCCACGAAGGACGATTAGATCAACTGGTGGAGCAACTCATTACGGCAGCCCAATGGTATCCATATCCATGATCAGGCAGTATCATGGTGGATGATACTAATTACCATCCATTGCAGTTGTTCGACTTCATGAGTCAATGACCTCATGACCTTGGCAGCCACCTATAAAGTTCATATTCTGCATAAGAAACATATCCAATTACATATTCTTCAAGAACAATATTCAGTGAAATGACAATAATTGTGATCATGAATAGAGAAAACTGAGGACATGAGATAATAAGTATATCGAAACCAATTTCGACAACATGTAGCTAACAAATAGCAGAAGATCACGACAAACATCAAATTTACATAGCTTATGGTAAGACCAATACTCATAATATACTAATACAAATGCAACTTATCTTGCATATAAAACCCAGATGAAGTTGAAAACAATATTTTAGGAAACTGTCCAAATAGAAGCTTATTGGATGTGCAATACATATCATATGACCCATTTCACTAGAAGAAATGCAACAATATTACTTTGGACCAAGTTTCCCTGCACCCATGGTGAGTGGGAATCCATTCACCATGGGCGATCAAGATTGCGGAGGGGGAGGAAGGGGGACTTGGTTTCTGGACTCTTGGATCACACAGTGAACCCCATCACGCAATCAGAGGGAACTTTGTCCTCTTACCTTTTCTTCTGAAATCTACATACGCACACATAGAAAAATATAAATAATTATAGGAAGTTAGGTGTCTTGATATACTTACTCTAAAATTTGGTAAATCGTTGATTCAATGTTGCTTGCCTTCATCACCTTTACATGCTTTTGAAACTCTGTTTGTTAGTAGTATCATTTAAGAGAGAGAGAGAGAGAGAGAGAGAGAGAGAGAGAGAGAGAGAGAGAGAGAGAGAGAGAGAGAGAGAGAGAGAGAGAGAGACCAATCTGTCTAACTACTTAAGCATTTTAGACGTAAATTTCATAAAAAATATGGGTTAATTTGAATAACAAAAACTATCGATTTCTTGATAGTGAAAATGGTCCTTTAAGAACGAATGAGACTTAAGAGTGGTCTAAGTTACTAAATGTGATTAATAAACCATTTAGCATGAGCACCCTTAATATAGAAGCAATGAAAAATGGTATCTAGCTCACCATTGTGCTGGATTCTTTTTTTTTTTGCTAACAACGGGTATTCAAACCTTCAGCTTGACTAGTCCTGCAGCCCATACTGACCCCACAACCGTATGGATCGAGTCCTACCGGGGTTGAATGAGAACTATTCAACTTTCACTGAAAGTAGTGAAGAGCACTAAACACTTTCGTGTGAGTGGCCCAAGGTGTGCCTAGTGGAGGTTGAACTTAGGACGTCCGAGTTTACGGCTCGTACCAAGTTCGTTGCTCACCAACTGCGCTACCCCCTTGGGTTGCCATTGTGCTGGATTCTTCATCCATTATCTGCTCTAAATCTTTTAAAGTGGTACCAGCTCACCAATGTGCTGGATTTTCAAGTCCATATCCACTCAAAATCTTTTGAAGTGGTTACTAGCTCACCGATATACTAGTTTCTCCAATCCTATCTGCTCTAAATTTGTTAAAGTGGTTACCAACTCAAGAATGTGTTGGATTCTTTATTCCTTATTTACTCAAAATCTTTTAAAGTAGTGACTAGCTTACAATGAGCTGGATTCTTCTATCCTTACCCACTCCAAATCTTTTGAAATGGTAATCAGCTCACCAATGTGTTGGATTCTTTAATCCTTATTGGCTCAAAATATTTTAAAATGATAATTAACTCATCAATTTGTTGGTCTCTTCAATCAATATCTGTTAAAAATATTTTAAAATCTTATTCGATCATTTGTTAAAAGATATCGTATATTTCAGTTGATAATTAGGATATGAGGAAAGGGGTGCACTTGGTTCAATGGTAAATTTATGATGTTGAGACTTGGTGGTCAAGTAGTGAAACAACCTTTGGACAATCTCGATGTGAGGCTAAGTAGTTCTCACCCCCAGACCTCGCATATGCTGGAGCCTCGTGCATCGGGTATGACTTTCCCTTAATTAGGATATAAGAACGATCTCTTGGAATCTTAACTAGAAATTTTGGAAAAGTATAATTTGCATTCGTGGAATTTAGGATCTAAGGGATGTTGTTTATTGATACCTACGATATTTCATAAAGTAGGCAAACCCACGTTAATATTTTTGGAAATTTAAAAATATTAGATCCAAACCACATATTTGACAGGGGGATCCGATAAATTTTAAGTCAAGTCAATCGGAATTTTAGGGAAAAAGATACAATTTCTAAGGCCATCATTGATCGATCAAAAAATTGCGAGGGGAACCTGAAAAAAAAAACCCAGCAATGAATATTTATTACACTAGTGGAGATAGTAGTATAGTGGATAATCGTATTTAAAAATAAAAAAATATGTATGTTGCGAGTACAAGTAACCTCAACTATATAGGTCTAAAATGCCATGTTTTTTTATTACTGCTTCAATGACCCTAGTTTTGATAACCAAACGTAAATATGATCATGCAAAAAGGCAAGAGAATGTTAGGAAGGGGGTCCCTAGATACTCAGCGGCGGTTTTCAATAACCGTAGCTATATGTGCATGTATGGTGTCGGTTTAAAAAAATCATAGTTTCAATCATTGTTGGAAAACCAGGTTTTGTGACTCGACTCGTCCTCCTTAAATCCTAATGAGTTGGAGCGAGTCAAAGAAAACCAAGCAAGTCATGTCAACTTTCCCCCTCTTATTTCCATACTAGTCTTTCTCAAGCAATCCAAATAAATAATTAATAAATAAATTAAATGAGACAAGATAAAATAAAAGTGTTTGTTTTTTCAAATTTTTTAAGGAAGCACATCATTCATTGTCTCTTGGATGAAACTGATAAGATCCAACTTGAAGATGTCATGGTCATGAATCACCTTTTTTTTTTTTTAATTAAAATTTAGATGTATACTCTCAAATACTCAATAGTGACTAGATTCAATAAAGAAGACTTCAGTGATTGAACATTAACACCATTAGAATATATTTTAATTCAAAACTATTCAGAATCGGTTGTTTTGTTGTGCTCGGGCAAAACAAATGAGTCTTGAATGACTCAATATGATTTGGTCCCAGTCTTGTTAGTTTTTAATATAGGACGAGTCTTCATGACTCTTGACCAAGTTTCTAATCTTTTGACCAAACTCGGCCTAGTTTTCCTAGTCAAAACCTAGTTTGCCAACAATGGTTTCAATAGAAACCACAACTAGATTTGCGCAAGTACAACACAATTGGTTATCGCTTTAGAGGGATTTTCGTGGCGGTGTTCAAAAACCGCCACAATAGCCCTCCACCCAAATGCTGCATTTGAGTGCTTTTCTTGTAGTGGAAGAACACAACATTCCTCAGATCTTAAAATTCAATGAAAAAAACATTAAATTTTTGGAAAACTGCTAGATAAGATTAAAAATGATCTCTTGGATCTTAAATTCAATAAACAAAATTATTTTTTTTTTCAAAAATTTCAAGATCTAAATGATCATTCCTTAGATATGAGCAACAAAATTAATCATGTTTTTTCAAAATATGGCCAAATAAAATTTCAAAATATTGGATTGTATGTGGATTGAAGAAATTAATACATTACTTGACTGTTTACAATTTTCCTTGGATATAATACCGAAGAATCTAAATAATTTTTTTGAAAAAATTAACGTCGGTTTGCCTACTTTATGAAATATCATAGGCATCAGAGAACGAGATCCCTCCGATCCTAAATCCACGAATAAGAACTGGATTTTTTTTTCAAAATTGCTAGTTAAGATTCCTAGAGATCATTCCTCATATTCTAATTTTCAACTAAAATATATGATATTTTCTTTAAATGGTCAAGTAAGATTTTTAATTTTTTTTTAGAGGATATTGATTGAAGAAACCAACAAATTGTGGACTAGTTACCACTTTAAGAGATTTTGAGTCAATAAGGATGAAAGAATCTAGCACATTATCACTTCAAAAGATTTGGAGTGGATAAGGATTGGAGAATCCAGCTCATTGTGAGCTGGTCACCACTTTAAAAGATTTTGAGTAGATAAGGATTGAAGAATCCAACACATTATTGAGTTGGTTACCACTTTAACAGATTTTGAGCGGATAAGGATTGGTGAAACCAGCACATTAGTGAGTTGGTAACCACTTCAAAAGATTTTGAGTGAATATGGGCTTGAGAATTCAACACATTGGTGAGCTGGTTATCACTTTAAAAGATTTAGAGCAAATAATGGCTGAAGAATCTCACACATTGGATTGTTAGATGCTACTTTTCGTTGCTTCTATATTAAGGTTGCTCATGCTAGATGGTTTGCTCGTTAGGTTTTGTAGGTAAAGTACTTGAAGTCCTATGCCTTTTTAAAGAACCACTGTCATCATCAAGAAACCTATAGCTTCGCTACTCAAATTCACCCATACACTTTATGGAATCTACGTCTGAAATGTTGAGGTAGCTACCAAATGTAGCATATGTAGGAGATTGGTTCTCTCTCTCTCTCTCTCTCTTGTATGTGCTTGTGTTTTCTTTACGAAAGGAGCATTCTTGTTTCAGAAACTTTTTTTTCTTATTATGGTAGAAGGATTTAGGAATATTAGTAAAGTTCTTAGTTTACAAACTTGGCTTGTAAGTTACCTTTATAATGCTTGAGCATAGGTTGATTTAATTATCTCAATAATATTAAGGTTGATCATGCTAGATGGTTTATTCATCATGTTTAGAACCAAAAACACTTTTAGTTCCCAGTCTACCTTAAAGAATTGTTTTTCACCATCAACAAAAAATTGATAGTTTTACTACTCAAATTCTCCCACACTATGAAATCTAGGAAATGTTTATGCAGCTAGCAAATACAGCATATGTAGGAGACTGGTACCCCCTCTCTCTCTCTCATTTGTGTTTGTGTTTACATGTGTATTGTCTACGAAAAGGATTACTTGTTTAAGAAAAATGTTTTATTTTTCCGTAGTAAAATAATTAGGAATATTACCAACTGTTTTTTTTTTTCCAGTTTTGTTGAAGAACTGAAAATTAACAATATGACAACAAATGCTACTGCACCAACATGCCAAAAGATCAGAGATAGAATACGAAAAGCCAATAGCGGTAATGGAGGCAAGCCACATCGAATCAACGATTTACCAAATTTTAGAGTGGGTTTCTAGTTTTGCTATAAAGTCACTTTTCTTACTGATGCTGTGACATTTGAGATTGTAACACACACTCAATCAACCTTGGCCATTCATTTTGAAATCTGCAGTATAAGCTTTGTTCTTTGAGCTTTAAGCTTTGTGCAGGGGATAGAGTAGGGTTGCTATCTGAAGTAACTAGGATTTTTTGCGAGAATGGATTGACTGTTACAAAAGCAGGTGTCACAACAGCTGGGGAGAAAGCCATGAATGTCTTTTATGTAAGGGATGCTTCAAACCACTGCAACCTATTAAAAATATCAATGTCTCAACAAACAGGCAAGCAAGACGATAGTTGAGTTTGGATGATCCCATCAATTGCATGTATTTCCTCCAAAGATAATGTCTTTATCCAAGGAAGTTTTATTTCATTAGAAATCACCAACTTACACCTTCTTAACTTTATTGCAGTTAGAGATTCTGTTTTGAAGATTCTGTGGCAAACTATAACAAAACTATACATGTTTCGTCGACAAATTGCTATAGTTGTATAGAAGTATTGGCTGACATGTTAAGAGCTAGCTCTTCAAGGTTGCCTTTTGTTGCAAATTTTTATCCATGAAGAATATATTTTGAAATTTCTAAGGCTCAGATTCTTTTGAAGGCAGTATATTTTTTTGAAATTTCTAAGGCTCAGCTTGAGCTTTGGTGGGGTTTAAATTTTTGGTTCCCTCTCTCCTATTTTTTTTTTTTTTTTCCGGGGAGGAGGATTACTTTATTTTTCTAGGTGCGAGAGTTCACATCCTCTGTAGTGAGCGATGAGGTGTGGTGAGTATTGGACAGTTGAAAATATTAAAGCACGTACCCCAAGGGGTTCCCAACCACCCGATGTTCAGTGCACTGATACAGCGAGCGACTGCAGACAATTTTCACATGTGCGAGAGGGGTTGAGGGTAAGTAATCTCCCTTACTTGGATGCCAAATTCTGCCCAAGTATGAAAACTAAATCAGTAAGATCATAAAATTTGGATAAATCTGTGTTGGATTATACAGGGTGTGATTAAATCACGCCCCAAATTGACACATGACCTATCCATGTTTAATTTTATTTCAATGGTTTAATTTGTCTAATTGGCATGCCATTAGGCAGGTATAGGCATTTGGAGCTGGGTATCAAATACTATACAAGCCCAATAAGGGAAGACCAAATTAAATAAATTGGGCTGAAACTGAAATCAACCTATACCGAGATTTCTTTCATCAGGCTGGCTTCGGTTTGGTCTAATCCAGATGAAGATCGGTTCAACCACCCAAAATTTGGACAAAATTTACAGTTTGACACCACTATGTTGATCTTAGATGTAAAACCAATAATAATAACCAAAATAAACTGAAAAATTAATTAATTAATTAATTAAGGAAAAAAGAATGTCATGTGGCCTTAGCATCAAAGTAAGGGCAATGATGGAACACACAGGGGCATCAATCTGGAGGGGGGTGGACTTTTCATTCTATAAGGTAGCAGGAGGGCTGTGTCTAGGTGCAGGCACCCGCACGCAACCTCAACGTAGCGATTTTCTCCTGGTATACGAAGCTGATCCAGACTCATGGCTGATACTGTTCTCCCTGCTCGTTCTTAGGATCACCATTGGTGTGGCATAAGTGATTCTTCCCCACACCCTACTCCCAAAAGATATCTTACCTATGTGGCTGTGTATCATATCGATTAACATACTATTGTCAAATGTTTGTTTATTTGCAGTGGGCCAGCCCCTCAGGTCTGATCCATACTGAATCCTCTCTTAGACCATGACCTCCAGCGTCAATCTCACACCATTCATTGGGTGTAGGCCCCATACCCAAAGGTGACTCCCACACCCCTTGAATAATGTGAGAATGTCGCCAGAGGTCATGGTCCACAAGAACAACCACACAAAAATTGCCATGACACCAAACTTCTTAATTCTTCAATGGAAGATGGAGAAAAAGAAAGAGACCAAAATTATATTCTATTTGAATATTTCAAACACATAATCTAATAGAATAATTCTAGAGATATATTTTATTTAAATACAAAGGATGATATCAAATAAAAAAGAAAAGAAAACTTTTACACATCACATTGCTCCAATTGAACATCATCCTTAATCTTAAGAGGGGCATACTCTCCAACATAACCATAAACCTCGAGATGATCTTCCAAGAGAGACTTATCGATGCACTCATGGTGATAAGATTTGCAAACAATGTAAAACACAGTCTGAACAACCATCCAAAACAGAAAAAACTGCATCAGCAACAAGAAGCAAACTATCCCACTCAAAACCCTAATCCACATCCCCATCCCCAACTTCTCCCCTTCCACCACCATCTTCTTAAACCCAAACTGTATCATCATTAACACGATACTAAACTCAAACAAGATCGCAAGCGCAACCCTCATCTTCCCCTTAAGCAAGGCCTTACTCTTCATCATGGCCTTAGTACCCTTGCAATCTTCTAAAACAGAAATCGCCCAAGAAAACTGCCAGACAGTACTCATATAAACAACCCCACTGAAATATAGAACAACAAGAACGATCAGAAGTACTGTGCCTGCCACGATTCCAGGGTTGAAAAGTGCAGCTGAGCTCTTACTTGTTTGAAGAGGACCAAGAACGAAGAAGATAAGGGAAAGCGATATGAAAACCATAGCGATAACAGTGTATAAGAAGAGGATGATGAAGGTCCATAGATAGGTAACTATGTAGCGTTTCCAGACCTTGGGGATGATGGTCATGACTTTCTTGAAGGTTGGTTCTTTGGTGGTGTTAAAAGATGCGGTGGTGTACACAACAGCAGAGGTATAAAGGAGGGAGAAGATGACAGAGAAGACGAGGTAAGCCACCTTGACGAGCCAGATAGTGACCCGTTCCTCCGATGAGATTCCATCTTGGAGGAGGCGGCTGTTGTTGATGATATTGGAGAATAAGATGTCAGAGACTAAGGTGTAAGCTAAGAAGATGAAGGTGTATGGGAGGATAAGTGCGAAGGTGATCTTGGTAAAGATTTTTCGCCATGAGAATATGATCTTGAAGGATTCCTTGTAGATTCCGATCGAGCCCAGGGATTGAAGCTCCTTTGATTCTCTATCCATTTCTTCTCTAGCTCCCAATTGATCTATTCAATTTTCTGGTTCTTGAGTTGAGTCTCTTCTGCTTATCTTCTTTCCTTATAAAGAGTTTCTGTCCATTGAAGAGTGCGTTGAAATGTTGAAGATTTTTTTCCTAAGATACCCTCGGTCTTCCATTAAATTACCTAATGATACCGAAGTACTTTGTGGGGTAAATGCTAAAGACTAACTGGAAAATTGATTCAGTACATTTGTGTACACTTCTTAGCGTACGTGACATGATATGACTAGGCCGAGTGGCTGTGGCTTGACCAGATCCTTCTGGTGGAAGTCAATAGCTTGTAAAGGTGGAAATTACGAATACTATATTCTCGTGGGGAAAGATTAGGGGCCTTTGGCCCTTCAATTTCATGTGGGGTGTTGTTTATCGACCTTCAGATTAGAATCATATTAAAATCTCATCAGAAGGTAATTTCACTGATGCAGATCTGATAATAGAAGTTACTCACAAGAAGGTTAGTTTTATGTTGCTTTCATCTGTACCTGCACCTGCACCGCGGCTAAAAAAACGTAAAAGACTGAGCCCAGTCAGGAGCAGGCAAAGTCAATCACATATTTATATCAAGAAAAAAGATTATGTATGCTGCCGGTATACCCATATTTGTGCATATTTATGATTGATTGAACTTGAACCAGTAGCTTCCACAAAACCGACAGTGTACTTAACCTCCTCCCATCTGTCAGGTAATTAAGAAACCATTCAGGCCCAACCATGCTAGATTAGCTTTTCTATGCCTTGTGTTATTTTTTTTTTTTGCTAATGGTCAGCAAAATGAAATTAAAAAAATCAAAATATTGCAGAGTTAACGTCAAGGCATACCTAGACGATTCAAATACAAGCTTATCGTTTACTTCACCCCTCTACATTTGACTTTACCACTTACTGAGGAGGAAACCAACAAAAAGCAATTGGTTTTCTAATTGCTTTTTAACCTCATCTTGATTTGTGACTCGTAAGGCCAACTCTCTCGAAGGTCACATCATCCTAAACCGTTTCCAATTCACTTATTACATTTTTCTTGATTAGGGATTTCTCTTCCATGAAAACATCCTCTGCAGTGAGTGTGATGATCCGATGAGCATCGGATGGTCGAGACAACTTCAAGGTGTATGCTCGGATGCTCTCAACCATCTAATGCTCATCGTACCACCACACTCACTGCAGAGAGTAATCGCTCCTCTCTTTGGGTTCAAATACGATTAATAATTAAATCATTAATTTCTAAGGTGAGTGGATTAATTATTAATAATAGTTGGAAAGTTTCTCTGGTGGTGTTTATACTCTATTCTTATGTTTCTCATGCAATTTTCAAAATCCCTTTGTGTAGGAATGCTATACCTAACCGTTGGATCTGTCCTTTTTCTAAATATGATAAGTTCTCAACTAATTTAGAGCTAATTTGTTGATTAATAGTTTTTCAAATTGTTCTTGTGCCCCTGAGTATACTAAGTTATGATGTTTGGTTTGGTCTTTGAAGATACATCCTAAACTTATTATTTTTCTATGGAGATTGTTATCGGATATGGTTCCTACTAGTCTAAATTTCCTTGGCATTTGTAGGATGATGGATTGTGTGTTTTGTGCAAAAATGATTGTAAAACGAATTGACGTCTTTATCTTTCTTGTAATTTCACTAACCATGTTCATGCTACAGGGCCATTAGGCCTTCGGATCGAGCACCTACAAGCTTCATCGTTGTTGCACTTTGTCCTATTCTTTTCAAGCTTCATCGTTGTTACCTTAGTTTGATGTTGCTTTCATCTGTCCCTGCACCGCGGCTAAAAAAACATAAAAGACTGAGCCCAGTCAAGAGCGGCCAAAGTCAATCATCTATTGATATTAAGAAAAAAGATTAGGTATGCTGTCAGTATACCCATATTTGTGCAAATTTATGATTGATTGAACTTGAACCAGTAGATCCCACAAAATCGAGTGTACTTAACCTCCTCCCATCTATCAGGTAATTAAGAAACTCTTGAGGCCCAACCACGCTAGATTAGCTTTTCTATGCCTTGTGTTATTTTTTTTTTGCTAATGGTCAGCAAAATGAAATTAAAAAAATCAAAATATTACAGAGTTAACGTCAAGGCATACCTAGACGGTTCAAATACAAACTTATCGTTTACTTCACCCCTCCACATTTGACTTTACCACTTACAGAAGAGGAAACAAACAAAAAGCAATTGGTTTTCCAATTGCTTTTTAACCTCATCTTGATTTGTGACCCGTAAGGCCAACTCTCTGGAAGGTCACATCATCCTAAACCGTTTCCAATTCACTTATTACATTTTTCTTGATTAGGGATTTCTCTTCCATGAAAACATCCTCTGCAGTGAGTGCGATGATCCGATGAGCATCGGATGGTCGAGACAACTTCAAGGTGTGTGCTCGGATGCTCTCAGCCATGTAATGCTCATCGTACCACCACACTCACTGCAGAGAGTAATCGCTCCTCTCTTTGGGTTCAGATATGATTAATAATTAAATCATTAATTTCTAAGGTGAGTGGATTAATTATTAATAATAGTTGGAAAGTTTCTCTGGTGTTGTTTATACTCTATTCTTATGTTTCTCATGCAATTTTCAAAATCCCTTTGTGTAGGAATGCTATACCTAACCGTTGGATCTGTCCTTTTTCTAAATCTGATAAGTTCTCAACTACTTTAGAGCTAATTTGTTGATTAATAGTTTTTCTAATTGTTCTTGTGCCCCTGAGTATACTAAGTTATGATGTTTGGTTTGGTCTTTGAAGATACATCCTAAACTTATTATTTTTCTATGGAGATTGTTATCGGATGTGGTTCCTACTAGTCTAAATTTCCTTGGCATTTGTAGGATGATGGATTGTGTGTTTTGTGCAAAAATGATTGTAAAACGAATTGACGTCTTTCCTTTCTTGTAATTTCACTAACCATCTTTATGCTACAGGGCCATTAGGCCTTCGGATCGAGCACCTACAAGCTTCATCGTTGTTGCATTTTGTCCTATTCTTTTCAAGCTTCATCGTTGTTGCCTTAGTTTGATGTTGCTTTCATCTGTCCCTGCACCGCGGCTAAAAAAACATAAAAGACTGAGCCCAGTCAAGAGCGGCCAAAGTCAATCATATATTTATATTAAGAAAAAAGATTAGGTATGCTGTCAGTATACCCATATTTGTGCAAATTTATGATTGATTGAACTTGAACCAGTAGATCCCACAAAATCGAGTGTACTTAACCTCCTCCCATCTATCAGGTAATTAAGAAACTCTTGAGGCCCAACCACACTAGATTAGCTTTTCTATGCCTTGTGTTATTTATTTATTTTATTTTTTTGCTAATGGTCAACAAAATGAAATTAAAAAAATCAAAATATTACAGAGTTAACGTCAAGGCATACCTAGACGGTTCAAATACAAGCTTATCGTTTACTTCACCCCTTCACATTTGACTTTACCACTTACAGAGGAGGAAACAAACAAAAAGCAATTGGTTTTCTAATTGCTTTTTAACCTCATCTTGATTTGTGACCCGTAAGGCCAACTCTCTGGAAGGTCACATCATCCTAAACCGTTTCCAATTCACTTATTACATTTTTCTTGATTAGGGATTTCTCTTCCATGAAAACATCCTCTGCAATGAGTGCGATGATCCGATGAGTATCGGATGGTCGAGACAACTTCAAGGTGTGTGCTCGGATGCTCTCAGCCATGTAATGCTCATCGTACCACCACACTCACTGCAGAGAGTAATCGCTCCTCTCTTTGGGTTCAGATATGATTAATAATTAAATCATTAATTTCTAAGGTGAGTGGATTAATTATTAATAATAGTTGGAAAGTTTCTCTGGTGGTGTTTATACTCTCTTCTTATGTTTCTCATGCAATTTTCAATATCCCTTTGTGTAGGAATGCTATACCTAACCGTTGGATCTGTCCTTTTTCTAAATCTGATAAGTTCTCAACTAATTTAGAGTTAATTTGTAGATTAATAGTTTTTCTAATTGTTCTTGTGCCTCTGAGTATACTAAGTTATGATGTTTGGTTTGGTCTTTGAAGATACATCCTAAACTTATTATTTTTCTATGGAGATTGTTATCGGATGTGGTTCCTACTAGTCTACATTTCCTTGGCGTTTGTAGGATGATGGCTTCTTATGTTTTGTGCAAAAATGATTGTAATTTCACTAAGCATCTTTATGCTGCAGGGCCATTAGGCCTTCGGATCGAGCACCTACAAGCTTCATCATTGTTGCATTTTGTCCTATTCTTTATATCGACTACCCCTTTCTCTAGAGCTTAATTAAAAAGACTTTTATCTGTTATTGCAATTTCTTCTTACTTTTGAGTGGTTATTGCTTAATAGAGTCTTGTTTTCTAGGGTTAACCTTATCCATTCGGAGTTACGACTTTGGTCTTGATATGGGTTCATGATTCTGATACTTTTGCATCTTCTTCATGCACTACTGTTCCTTCTTTGCTACAGGTTGCAAATCATATGACTCTTTTAGATTATCAGGGACTTCATGAATGTGGTAAATTAATGATTATTTGTGACTGGAACTATGACTCACATTCTATAGATGCGGGTTGGGCCTCCAAATTATTTCATAATGCTACCTTTACGCTGTGCATTGGAGTTAGAGGTTATGGGTCTATTCCAAGGATTATAATGGGCCCTCAAACAAGGCTGGGTTGAAAAATCGACATTTGGACCAATTGTGCGTCTTTTGTTTCATGGGTTAAAGAAGGAGATCAAGTAGAATGGTCGTGGAACTTATTTGTGATCTTATATGATATTTATCATCTTTTTAAATGTTTTCAATCTGCATAGTTTTGTAATTTCAGTGGTGGACGAGATAGCTAAGAAGGCAAGGGTGGGAAAATGTTGTTGAACTGTAAACTCAAATATACACTTGTTTTTGTTCTAATTAAGATTGTTTTATTTCAGGAAAACAAAAAAAGCTAGGTATTTGATAAGACTTGAATTTGTAAATGCAGATTGCATTGACTTGTTTGTATTGAATCCATAATTGATATATATGCAATGAAAGCTTCCTAGTAATTATGTCTACATCTATGGAAGATTCCTATTGCTGTTTCTTTAACTATGGAATGTACAGTTAATGAGAGTATTACAGACTAATTGTACAGTTGGTGATAAGGTGTGATAAGGTTGACACATCTCATTGTACAATTGGTGATAAGGTTGTTACATCTTCATGATGTGTCACGCTAAGACTCCCCCTCAAGTTGGCGTGTGAAGGATGTGAACGCCCAACTTGGAAATTAGATGACAAAACTGATCACGACCCAATGGCTTTGTAAACAAATCAGCAACCTGAAAGGCCGTTGGAATTTTAATTGGGTGGATGAGTCCCTGATGCATCTCTCATGTACGAGATGGCAATCAATCTCCATGTGTTTTGTACGCTCATGGAAGACGAGGTTAGCAGCAATGTGAAGGGCCGCCTGGTTGTCACAAAAATAAGGGAATTAAGCGTGTGATTGGAAGACCGATGTCATGGAACAGATAAGACAGCTAAGTGACTTCACATGTGGTGACAGCAATAGTACGATATTCAGCTTTGGCAGACAAACGAGATATCGTATGTTGTTTCTTTGTCTTCCATGAAATGGGGCAATCACCAAGGAACACGTAGTAACCTATGGTTGATCCACGAGTCATGGGACAACTGGCCCAATCAGAGTCACAGTAGGCCTGTAACTCGAGGGTCGAATTGGTAGGGTAATATAGGCCTTGACCAACCATAGCTTTGAGATAACGGAGGAGATGATGAGTAGCATCGAGGTGGGGCTGATGGGGTTGGTGCAAGAACTGGCTCAAGATGTTGACTGTATGAGCAATATTGGGACGAGTGACAGTTAAGTAGATTAAGCGACCAACCAAACGCTAGTACGATGATGGATTCGATAAGACAGTGCCCGATGTGTCATTTAACTTCAAATTTTGTTCCATGGGTGTATCAAAGGGACGAGCACCAGTTAAACCACAATCTTCCAATATGTTTAAAATATACTTCCGTTGGCACTAAGAGAAACCATGCCGAGACCGGGCCACTTCAATCATAAGGAAATATTTTAAGGGTTCGAGATCCCTGATGTGAAATTGTTGGTGTAGCATGTACTTCAAATTTGTGATCAAAATGTCATTGAAACCAGTAATCACAATATCGTCAACATATAAAATCATAAAGATAGAATCAGGCCCATGATGCATATAAAATAAGGAATGATCTGCCTCTGAATGTTGAAAACCATAGTTATACAAAGAGTTGGAGAATTTGGAATACCACTGGCGAGATGACTGTTTGAGGTCATAGAGGGATTTATGGAGACGACAAACCAAAGTCTCCCCCTTACGCCGATATCCGGGGGGAGGAGTCATGCACAACTCCTCATTGAGATCACCTTGTAGAAAGGCATTATTAACATCCATTTGGTGTAAAGGCCAACCCCGAACTGTTGCAAGGGTAAGGAGAACCCGTACCGTGACTAACTTAGCAACGAGAGCAAATGTATCATGATAATCAACATCCTCCACCTGAGTGTAGCCCTTCGCAACCAGACAAGCTCTATAACACTCAATGGTTCCATCAAAAGCACGTTTAATTTTGAAAAACCCATTTGGAGCCAATAGGTTTCTTTCCAGGAGGCAACAGGATGACGGGCCAAGTATTATTGAGGGTCAAAACATTAATCTCAACTTGCATGGCATCCCTCCATACCTAGTGTTTCACAGCTTCAGTAAAAGTAGTAGGTTTTGTAGAGCTAAATAAGGAGGTGAGAAATGCCAAGTGTGCAGGATGGATATGATTATAAGATAAAAAAATTGGATATGGGATGATTGGTGCCTAAACCAATAGTTGTTGACGATTCTTGAGACGAGGTAAACGTGCAATGGTAGTCTTGCAAGTGATGGGGGGGATGGCAAGAATGTTGGGGGCATACGAATGGAGCAAGCGGTGGTGATGGAGAGGGAGTGGGTGGGGTATTTGAAGGAATAGGAGGATTTTCCATGGGAATGGCATCATCTTCATTGGGGAGTGGTAAGGGAAGCACAGGGAACCAGTTAACGTGGGGTTGGAAAGAAGTGAATAAGGGAAAAAAATTTCATGAAAAATGACATCACGCGTAACAAATATGCACTTAGTGGTAAGATCTAAAATGCAAAACCCCTTTTGGCCATGAAGATTACCTAAGAAAACCCTCGGAGTGGCACATTTGTCAAATTTATGCTGCATAGAGGTGTTGCGAGTAAAAGCTAAACAACCAAAAATGCGCAAATGAGAAAAGATAGATAATTTTGAATTTACAAGAATTTGTTGACAGAACAAGAGTGCCATCTTATGATCACATCACCCGTGAGCATAAAGAAAAGCTTTTACTTTAAAAAAGAAAAAAAGTTTCTCACAACCTTTTTTTTTTTTTGGTATTCTCCCCTACCTGACCATGTGGGTCTATGTGAATAACATTGTTCTCCTTATGCCACCATTGGTGTGCCATAAGAGAAATCCTCCCACACTAGATTCTCATGGGGAACCCTCCCCCAAAAGATAGACTGTTATTACCAGTGTATCATATCAATTAACAGACTATTTGTGAACCATTAGTTTATTATTAGATGGGCCAGCTCCCTGAGAAGTATAGACCCAAAAAACTGACATGATACCAAACTTGTTCATTGAGAGAGAGAGAGAGAGAAAGAGACTCCTTGTGCAAGGAGATGATGATCCAGACTTACACCTCGAGATGATCTTCTGCGAGGAGAGACTTATTGATGCTTTCATGGTGATACGATTTGCAGACCAAGTAAAACACACACTGAACAACCATCCCAAACAGAAACAGGTGCATAAGCAACAAGAAGCAAACAATCCCACACAAAACCCTAATCCAGGTCCCAAAATTCTCCCCATGTACTACCATCTTCTCAAACGCAAACTGTATCAACACAAATATGATAAATAGATTAGCGAAGATGGCACACGAAACCATCTTCTTTCCCTTTATCAAGGCCTTGCTCTTGATCATGGCTTCAATATCCTTGAAATCTTCTTCTAAAACATATTTCACTGAAGCCAAATGCCACACAATACTCATATAAACAACTACCCAATTGAAGTCTAGAAGGAGAGAAACAATCACAAGTGCTGTCTTCTCAGTGATTCTTGGATTGATGACGACAATAACAAGTACCATGTAAACCAGAGCAACAACTTTGTAAATCTTATCGTAGAGAAGGAAGAAAGAAACACCATTATAAACACAAGCAATGATAAAGCTCCATTGGAATGTGTCCATGAGGCGATTCCAGACCTTGTGTTCAATGGTCATTACCTTCTTGAACTCCAGTTGTTCTTTCGCGGTGTAGATAGTAGCTATAGAGTTCGCGATAGCAGAGGTGGTGAGAATGGAGAAGATGATAAAGAAGCCGATGTAAATAGCCTCGAAGGACAAGAAAGCGATCCATTCCCATGAGATTTGATAGCTATGCCTATAGCTATAACCATAGTAGAGATTTACATAGCTATTGGTATTGTAGATACGCATGTGTGAGCCAGTAGAGTCCAAGGATTCTTGGTTGTGGATGACCTTGGAGAAGATGAGTTCAGGGACTTGGATTTGAGCTAGGAAGATGAAGGTGAGTGGGAGGATAACTGCAAGGGTGATCTTACTGAAGATTTTTCTCCATTTGAAGATGATCTTGAAGGATTCCTTGTAGATTCCAAACAAGCCAAGGAATTGAAGCTCCTCCTCCTCTGGTTCTCTATCCATCTCTTCTCTGGTTCTTGAGTCTATGCTTCTTTGCTTTCCTTCAAATAGTCTATTGGTGGAAATGATTAAAGCAATGTTTTCTCTAAACTACCCTCGGTCTTCAACAAAATTACCTAAAGAACCGAACCGAACTGAACTAAGGCTTAGCCGTGCTTTGTGGTAGTTAAGGGTGTCAAAACGGAGTCGAAACCGGAAATCAAAATAAGAATCGAAACCATATCGGAACTGGACAAATTAGATATGAGTACTGAGTTTTAAAGTCGAGGCAGGACTTGATCCGATTCTGAATTACACCAAAAGTCTCCGAAATCAAATAAGAAACGAACCAAATACCTTGTTTCAGACCGATTTACACCCTTAGCGGTAGATAAAAAGACTTGACTTGAGGTTCTTTTCTTGGTGAAGTGGCCAGACTTCAGTTGTTGTAGTGGTCCCGAGTCTCCCGACCAATTCTTTATTAATTAATGGGAAGCTTCTGATAGGGGTCAGAGTGCGACTGGGGTTCTTCTCATGGTTAAGTCAACAGTCAACACGCTCACTCTCTTTGAACTTTGAAAGAGGAAGATCTATTCTTTGCAAGTAAAATTACTGAAATAACCCTGGCTCAGGAAGTGTCGCGGAAATAGTCAACAAGTTGGGATGTGGACTTGGACCTGTATTTTGTATATTATATTCTTTTTGGGTAAACCACTCACTAAAATATAACCTATGGAATATATAATTGGATGGAGAGCATCAAGGAAAACGAGAAGATTGGTTCGATGTCGCTTTCACCTGTATCTGGGCCTAGAGTAAAACAGTTAAAAGGCCCAAGCCCAGAAAAGAGTCAGAAATGTTCTGGTCCAACTGGAGCAAAATGTCCAAGGAGGAATTCCTTCACTGATGCCTATCATTGTGATTGGAGTGATTGGACGGACGTCAAATAACAGTGAATGGAATTTCGGAACCTCAACATATAGAGAGGGATAATGATAATCTTAGATATGTGGGTTAACCTTTCACCATGAGTGAAGGAAAACTTTCTTCATTGTCTTAAATCTCATGCTTGTTTTTGTTGAGAAACAAATTCTAATACCAATCAACAAGGTCTAAAACTCGAAATGGTCATGAGATCGGTTAAGGTCGATACTATTTTGATACCAATCTAGAACGGCCTGGATTAGACTGTATTTTCCATATTTAATAAGTTTCAAATAGTAGGGGGTAATCCTCATGTGGGAGGTCAATCATATAATTATCATGTAATTAAGAAGCCATTAAGGCCCAATTAGATTAGCTTTTCTATGCCCTAGCCTCTGTTATTAATGTATCCTGATTTGAGACCAACAAGGCCAACTCTCTTGAACCGATGTGTCTATTTAATGTCTTCCGCACCAAGTGGTAAAAGGCCACATCATCCGTAGATCGTTTCCTGTTCACCTATTACATCTCCACCTTGACCAGGATCTTCCCAAAGCTGGGCATTGATGAACGATGGGAGCTCTTTGGGCTGATAGTCAGAATTTGGATTGGTTCTATGATGAATAATAAATTTAGGGATGTAAATGGATAGCTAAGATCTGAAATTGAATTCGTAGCCGTATTTATTTAGGGGTATTCGTATCTGACCAAAGGGTATTTGAATTCAAATCCGAATTATTTAGGAAAATAATTTTTTGATCCGATTAAATAATCAATTAAATATTTTTAGAGTTCTCAAAATTTAGACAGGTTCCAGAAAATGAGGAAAAAAGCTAAGACAACTTAGAAAGATGGATTAAGAGCAAATTATATTCATGGGCACGCGCGCGCGCGCGCAGGGGGGGGTGAGAAAGGTCTGGATTATACTAGTTAGAGAATAAACAGATGATCGAAAATCTGAATTCAATCTGTGTCTGCATCTAAGGGTATCCATATCCGATCAAGGAATATATGAATCCGATCACACCCAATATAAATTCGATCCATATCCTATCCATTTACCTCCGTTACTTGTGTCTCAGTATGACTCTCATAGATATTGCCAACCCACCGTATACACTTCACTTTATGCAAGTTTGGTCTGAGACTTCCATATTAAGTCTTCCGCTCATCACATCCCACACTTCTTGAGTTTGAACCTTTCTTTCTATTCTTATAGGGAAAAATGAATGTTGTTATCCTATTATGCCCTCTTGTGCTAGGTGCACGGATGTAAAATGACCACCTTCCTCCCCCTCCCCCTCCCCCTCAAACCACCTTTCGGATGTTTGGACATATATTCTCATTCGCCCCATGCTAGCGTAGGACTAAGCAACCAAGCATCATTCTCTCTCCTATTTTTCTGATTCGTTTACTAGTGTATAATGAAATTTCAACCTTAGCAGCACCATTCGAAACTCCTATTCTTTTTTTTTTTTGCCACCAAGTAAACCCTTCTCACCGATGGTGAAGAAAAAATACTTTGATCATGACATTAGTACCATCTGATGATAAGGGGACAGATATCTTTGAATTTGTCAATAATAATTATATTATTGAAACAGGAGTTCCATCATTTGATCACATCACCCATGGATGAGATTCCTCTCACCCAACATCGGACTGATTGATGGGATAAACTTTTGCCTAAAGGCCCCGTTTGTTTAGAGGGGAGTTTGAGGTGAAAAAGTCTAACCATTGGGTCCCACATGTTGGTGTGGTTAAAGACAGGGAAAATAACATTAGAGAAAAGTTGGACTTTCCCAGCCTAACCTTGTTTGGTTAACACATAGTTGTGAGAGAGAGAGAACAAATGAATGAAGAAAGAGAATCATTAATTACAATGACTTCCTACAAATTTAATAAGACATTGAAAGGAGATGAGGTGAAAGCCACATCATACAAGAAAACTCATCTCCCAATGTTGTGAGTATTTCCTAACCCATTATATCCAAACACATGACTTTACCATGCTTTTAAGAAAATAAATATGACTCTCACAGCCCTTAAATCCCACCCCATTAATACCCCCTAAACAAACGGGTCCTAAAAGATAAAAGAAAAATTCCCTACAAGTATATACTCTATTGGTTTTTTTTTTTTCTTATTATACTCTATCCCACTCCGACCATATGGTTTCTATGTGAATATCATTCTTTTCTAATAATATTATTGTTCGTCATTAGTGTGGAACATATTCTTCATACATTGGTGTCATGGAAAACTCTCCCAAAAGGTAAAGCAAAAGACTCTTATTACCCGTGTATCATATCAATTACCATACCAAATGTGAACCACTAGTTTATTAATAGTGGGCGAGTTCTCTCATCAGAACGGCCCCAAAAAATTGCCATGATACCAAACTTGTTCATCCATCAATGAAAGAGAGCGAGACCAGAATAATGTTGTATATATTAAAATGATTCTAGAACCAGCTTTATGTGTGTACAAAGGAAGAAGATATAAAAAAAGAAATGAAAAGAAAGAAAAAAAGAGAACTTTTACACCTCATATTGCTCCAATTGAATATCCTTTCCCCTGAGAGGAACATACTCACCGGCATAAACCTCAAGATGATCTGCCAAGAGAGACTTATCGATGCTTTCATGGTGATACGATTTGCAGACAAAGTAAAACACAGTTTGAACAACCAGCCCAAACAGAAACAACTGCATCAGCAACAAGAAGCAAACAATCCCAGAAAAAACCCTACTCCACATCCCGAATCTCTCTCCATGTACCACCATCTTCTCAAACCCAAATTGAATCAATATAAATGCGATGATCAACATAACGAAGATCACAAACGCAACCTTCATCTTCC